>NC_067419.1:30739614-31042645 GCF_009764475.1 Pristis pectinata
AAAATTCGTAAGGTGAATGCCATTTCATTCTTTCACCATACAACCTCATCTTGCTCTCATTCACAGTAAAAATTCGGAAGAACACATTGAAAATGTATCGAAAGGTGGAACTATTTAACCAAAATTGTCATTGCTCCACTAAAAGAAAATTACTTTAAGCTACCATTAAATTACTAATTATAATTACAGGATATTGTATTCTGTGTCCATGGCATTGAAAGAATTGCTACAAATGCTGATAAGGTACAGCCACTGAAAGAGGCCAGGTTAATATTTGCAGTGGAAGTCAGGCAATATTTGCTAGTTTGTTTTGCAAGATAGTGTACACAATGCTGTGGGCACCTTCTCGCTACTGAAATAAATTCATAAAGCATGACTGCTGATGCAAGGAAGCCCATTACAATTCTGTTCTATAACAGCAAAAAATGTCACGATTGTTCTTATCTCAGAATTATTTGCATTTTGCCAGTGTGACATTGGAATTTTACCTTGCAACATTTAATACCAATCAAATTTAATCAAAAACATTCCTTTCATTTTACAAAGGCAGCAGGGAAGGACTAGACTGTTCTAACTTAATTCCTAGATTTTTATCCACCTGTGTTTAGCTTTTGCTGTTGATATTTGAGGCATTCAGAAATATTCAAAATGATTCATTTCCAATTGTTTGTAATCTTCCGTTTTTGTACTGTGCAAATAAGTTCAGAAATAAGGCAACTACTCAAAATGAATATGAAATATGTTGCATTCATGTAAAAGGATGAATATTTATAATTAAACTGCTAAAATTTCAAGAATTCATGTCTTTTTGACACACTCTTGCTTTTCAGTCATTATTCATATCATTGTTCAGATTGGTGAAACAAAATTCGCAATTGAAATGAAGCAAAATTCAGTGGTCCAAAAATTCAATCATATACTACATGTTTTTTTGTAAATTCATTCACTAAGTACTATTGGCATTCCTGAGCACACCTTGTATGGATGAATTTAAAATGTGGACAACTGCGAGCATGGTGCACCTACTCACAGAGGTTGCTGAGTACATATGAGCAAGTGTGCAACAGATGGTTGACGTTGCTGCCGCATATTAAAGAATGCATGCATGATGAAGAAAAAGTATGGGCCTTGAGCAAGTAAGCTATATGTTAACACAAAATGAAGCCTGTTCAAGCAGCAGTTAAAGGGACAGTGCTTATCTGAGATGCTGTTGGGGAGTCTATCATGGAAGAGAACCGTGGATTCTTCTTTGATATGTTGCTACTTCACATTTTTCAGGTAAACCCAGTTTCTTTGGAATTGGTCCTGACTATTCCAACACTTGCACTGGCATCCACTTCTTCTGCTGGGCTGTCCAATTATTCATCAGAGAAGTAGAGTTCCAGTCCTGTGGATATTGAGCAGCCATCAAGTTCAGCTCAATTACTTGCAACAAAAATTCCCATTGTGCTTTCAAAACTTCCACATCTATTGGCAATTATGCAGCTAATTTGGCAGTTCCCACATAACTTCTGAAATTATGTTTATGGCATGGATTATCACCACCTACATGCACAACTTTTCACACATTGTGCATGCCGAGTTAAAGCAGTGAACTACAAAGAATAAAGATGTTTAATAAAGCAATCACTTACTCTGCCTTTGGTTTATCCACCATAGAGAGTATAGTGAAGAGCAAATAGAGCCTGATAGATAGAAGGAGTGTGTGAAACTCTGGAGAATGTCACAATACTTGCAGGAAGAGCAGCTAACAATACTTACATTAACAGGGCTGGGCAGTAGCATGGACAGCTAAATGGGTAACTGTGTGGAAGAAACAGTTTGTGCTCCACAATTACAGAAATTGACCCAAGTGTATTACTCCAGTATTCTCTGAGAACAAGGCTCGGTGAAGCTGTGAGAATAGAGCGATGGAGAGAGAGGATAGAGAGACATGCATGTGGCTCTGGTTTTTGACTGTTTGGAGCTACAATATTTACAATATTGTTGTAAAATAGTTGCTAAATAGTCAAAAACAATTGAATCAGAAGAAAGATCTCAAGAAGAGCACTTCAGTTATGCAACAAACAAAATTCCTGCACTGAAGCTGTGTACACGAACACGGAGCATGTGCTGAGTTTTTACATCCCCATCTCAATGTACTTCACTTTTACTGTGAAATTCCCTTGAAACTTACCTCAACTGTAATCTTATTGAGGTAAAGTACACTTCATTGTAACTGCTGGAATTTGTGTTTGATCACCTGGAATGTAATTCAGAATTATGATGTAGTATCATTAAAAAATGAATTCAATGGCTGACACAGATACTAGACAGGAGGGAGGAAGCAAGCTATACCCAGTTCACTTAGTCCAGCAAGGGAGCGACTGAGCAAATCTTATTCACAGATCAAAGGAAAAGATGCAAATACAATTTTTAAAGAAGTAAAATTTTATGTTAAAAGTAAGAACTCCCAACCACGTAGGAAATATAGTCAAGGGAAAAAGGTGATCTGGTCATGCCCCTCAGATTGCTGGCAGATTGACCCCCAGTACATTCATAAGTGTACGCAAGGTTCAGTTCAAAACATAGAAGGGGAGAGAGTATCCCATCTCTGGTATACTAGTGTAGTCTCTCAATCTCAAGGAAAGCTATTTTACCACGGAATAAGCAGTTCTCTTCTTTTGCCATTTACTAACAATGCCGAGACAGGACTTTTGCACAGCTGGCAATAATTCAATTATTAACCAGTTATAAATATAGGTAGACAGGGAAAACACCAGTCTTATGAGAGTGTTTTGGAAAGAGATGAACAGATAAACATTGCTTTTGTGGTTGAGTAAGAAAATTCCTGGGAACAACAACTAGAACTATAATGGAAGATTAAAGAAGAATTTCCAGGAATTATTTGTTGAGCTACTAAATGTACCCGTCATTATGAGTATAATTTCCAATTAATCGAAAACTTGATTTGCTATATCTTATCATGCATTACATTATACTGAACCATCAGCACTATCCACACAGGAGCACGTTGGCTCCAAAGCATCAACACTTCACATTTAAAACTGTTATCCTCACATTTATTGTATTATTGTGCGGGATCTCTACTTGTCTAGCTTGTTAACTTCCTCATTGCAATTTCTTATTGTTCCTCTTGCTGTATGTTAGGATATATTTCTAAATGTGATGACAATATACATTTGCAAGTTTCTGCTGTTTTCCAAGATAAAAACAAAAAATGCTAGAAACACTCAGCAGGTCAGGTAGCATCTGTGGAAAGAGAAACAGAGTTAATGTTTCAGGCTGAAGACCCTTTGTCATGTTACTTTAGATTTTTTTTCTTGCATTCTTGTGAACAGGAATCCTCAATGGAAAATAACAATGCTTATTTTTGCATGGTTTGCATTCTGGATCCAGCAAATTCAGCAAGAACAGAACAAAAATAATCCTGAGTTGAGAATGCAATTCTGAAGTCACGAATCTTTTGGGTCATTCCTTCCATGTGTTTAGTGTGGATGCAAACAAGTTTCAGTTCCTAGCAACAAGAAGTGTGTGAACGGTGAATTAGTTCTCAAGGCCTGAAATGATTCAGAAGTGAAAAACAATGAAACATCTCATGCATGGAGTCACACTCTATTTCACCAGAGTGTTAGGCATTGAGCTGACTCCAGATTCAGGATGTATTTGTAGTACAATGTGAAAGCAAAACTATTTTGCATATCTGTTGCAATTATAGTGTGAATGAATCATGGGGCTTCAGTTCCCTTCATTTGTAGTCATTTCTTTAGCAGTTCTGAATTAGTCACATTTATTTTTATTCTTAATTTCCATTGTGACCTTAATTTTGTCATGAGGTTGAAAATGAAGCTGTTTATTCAGTACCGCTTGCATTTGCAATTATTTTTGTTGGTTCTGAGCTTGTAAGTGGATTTTCTCCCTGGTAGTTGAAACAAAGCATGAAAGCTTAGCTGAGGTGAGTTAATTCCCAGCACTCGCAAATTGAAAAATTAAGCAATTTCTTGCCTTTGGTAGCAACAGTAACAAGTGAAAACTGAATCAGATAGAGAAGTATTTTGGAGAAATTTCAAGTTCCATATCTGGGACAAATGACAGCAAGTTTAAGATTAGAAGAAGCTTATCATAGTCAGAAAGCGTCATTTCCAACAGCAGCTGAAAATGGCTGGGAAAATTTGCAGTGATATTCTCCAGAATATAAATACCAGAAGTAGACACAGCTTTGAGACAAATAAGAAAATGGCAACCAATAATAATTCTTTCAGCAAATTGAGCAGAATCCCCATTTAATCTTACCTATCAGAGGAACTGTTGGTTAGGATCATGGTTTGCATGTCATCATGCGGCAGACATAGAATGGTGATAAACGTCCAAGCATAGCCAAATGACATTCAGGACTGTTTAGTTGGTGGGATACAAGAGTCCAATGTTGAAGATTCTGTTCCTATTTCTTCTGCTTATTTGGGAGGCAGTTTGCCTCCAATATCTTTTTAAAGCATCAGTCAGCTGTATATCTAAAGATGTGCAAAACAGGAAATGTCACTTCTTCAAAAGATGCAAAATAGACATCCAATACACTTAGACATCTGTCATCTCAACACAACAACAGATTTCCCTTAAGGTGCGTGGTCCCATTCACTTTCATGTTTCCATTAAAATTTACAGCTAGTAATTTATGTAACAGCAAATACTTGTGCATCCAAAGATTCTGGGATTTAAGTCTAGCCCAATACCTCGATGGAAGATCACAACATAGTTTGTTACTTGAATGTGACTTGAAAGTGAATCTGCTTTTAATTGATCAGCTGTGCACATAAATATCCGAAGCTATCTGAAAAAGAGTAGGACATTTCAATTTTCACTAAGGTAGTTCCAGGGATGAGGTAATTAAATGCTGAGGAGAACCCTGAGTTACAAAGGTTATTTCCATTGAAGCAGAGGAGAACAAGCAGATTTAATGGAGATTTTACAATTCTGAATGGTTGTGGATAGTGAAAGCATTTCCTTTGACTCTGGAATCTTTGACAAACAAGTTACCAATTTAAAAAGAGCAAGGAAGGGAGGTTACTAGAAGTAGCATTACCCAAAGAATTTTTGAAAGATGAACTGCTTTGTTACAAGGAGTGGCTGAAGCAAAATCCGTTGCATTCTTAAGAAAAAACTGAATAAATATTTAAAAGTAGAGCAAGGCTCAGGCTGCAATTGCATTTTTTATTAATGTGGATTCCTCTCGGAATGAGCCATTGTACCGGTACCTCACCGTACTTATGCACATGACAATAAACTCCACTTGACTCCTAAGGCACAAGAAGCAAGTCAATTTGCCCTTGTGCTATGGTCCCAGACCAAAGTCATACCTCAACAAACACTATTTTAAAAACAGATGAGGCTGTCCAAAAGATCTCTCACAGTATTAGAAACAACATTTTATAAATTTCAATACAAAGATAGATCTAAGAAGATCAAACAACATAGTGGAATTTATGTATACTGGGCTGGGACCTCTCTTTCGGTGTTGTCACGAGCAATTTCTGAAGGTTACCAAAATTACCATACATTTGGCTCTTTGGAATAGTTATCCACACAGTGCAGTTCATTTAATGATTCTACATGTGAAACCTTGGGCACTCCTTTGGCTATCTTCTGTTGGGTCTTATCCCAGTGTATCAGAAGTCAGTTTAGTGACTTTTTTATGCAATACAATTTTTCTGCTGAGCAACACATTTACTGCATTAGAAAAGCCCGCACTTGTTAAATGTTTGGTGCACTGATAGCTGCCTTGAAAAAATGTTAGTGGATAATAATCCTTGCATTATAAGCTTTCTTCCTACTCAAGAGTTCATAGTGAAGGACACATACCATGACATTCCTACAATATTATTAAGAATATGAAACCACCTACTAATCAATAGCAACTGTTTGGCAGACAATATATTGTGCTGCAGATGTGTTGTGAACTATTATTGTGCTTTGGAGGATACATTTGGAAAAGAGTAGAGCACCACAATTCTTTGTACCTCGATGTATGTTTCCAAAATTTGCATTGTACAGCAGTACAAAAGGTACTTCACAAAGAGAGAGAAGAATATGAGTAAAAGAAAATCAAAATAACTGCAGATGCTGGAAATTTAAAATAAAAACAGAAAATGCTGGAAACACTCAGCACGTCAGGCTGCATCTGTGGGAAGAGAAACAGAATTAATGTTTCAGGCCGAAGGCCCTTTGTCAGAACTGGGAGGAGGTACAAATGTATATCAGTGATTTGTATGTACTTCTTTCAATTTAGTAAACTGCATTTGGTGATCACAATGTAGTCTTCTCTTTATTGGGGGAACCAAAAGCAGTTGGTTGACCGCTTTGCAGGAAACTTCCCTTCAGTCTGCAAGGGTGACCCAGAGCATCCTCTTGCTTATTACTCTAATTATCCATCTTGCTGCCATGCTGACTTTTCCACCTTTGGCTTCTGGCACTGTTCCAGTGAGTGCACAGAACAGCGCCTCATCTTCTGACGAGGTATGTTACGGAATTCAACAATTTCAGTCAGTTATTTCAGCCTCGCGTCTTATGTTTCCGACATTTATTTATCTTTTCTCTCTCTTGCTAATTTTAGATTTCATTCTTCTCCTGTTTACACCTCCCCAGACATACCTTTTGTTATTCACCATCTTCACCACCCTCTTTCAACTGGTAACATCATCATTTGTGTAATTACAGCTCTCCTAGTCGCAATCCTGTCAGATCTTCCCTTTTGTTCTTTCTGCCGCTCTCCTACCCTAACACTCCAACCTTTCTCTGCAACTTAAAGCCTGTTTTATCTCTAAATTTGCCATGTCCTGATGTAAGATCATCAGTCTGAAAGATTAACCCTGTTTCTCTCTCCACACATGCTGTCTGAATTACCGTGCATTTTGAGTATTTACTTTTTTTTCCCCTCAGATTATTATCAGGCTTGTTGAAGTTATGGTATCAGAGGGGTTATCTTAAATTGTTTTATCTCAAACTTATTTTCTTATCTTGTGCAGCACTTACACAGGGTCAATCCTGACCTCCAGGCTGTCTGTGTGGAGTTTGTATTTCTCTGTGACCATGTGGGTTCCCTCTGGATTCTCCGGTTTCCTCCCACATCCCAACAACATTGTTGGTAGAAGAATCAGGTGAGAAAGAATAAGTAACAGAGGCAATGGGATTGGTGAAATTGCTCTGAGAGCCAGCACAGATATGAAGGGCTGAATAGCCTCCTTCTTTCTTGTAAGAAGATATGAGAAATATAAAAATACATGAAAACTGTACTATAATAAAACTCTATCAACCTGGCATGCTTTATGGTGGCAGACCAGCAGATTTTCTGGATTATTGGATGTCATTCAAATTAATACTTTGACATATTTAATACACTTTTTTTTAAGATGTTACACAGCAGTATAATAAATGTTCCAGTATGTTTAAAGGGAGTATGGGAAATAGGACAGCTGTGTGTTAAAGGGACCAAGGGAACAAGGGTTCTGGAAAGTTAGAAGGACCACAGAAACCAAAGCCCTGTTATCTTAAAGGGACTGCAGAAAATGGGCCATGGTGTGTTAAAGGAAGCATGAGAACTGATGTATAAAAGGATAAAAGGGAGTATGAGAAATTGGGACCCGGTGTGTTAAATGGATCGTGTGAACTAGGGTCCCAATGTGTGAAATGGATCACAGAAACTGTTCCCTGGTGTGTTAAAGGGAGCATAAGAACCAGGGTCCCAGTGTGTTAAAGGAAACGTAGTAACTGGGATCCCTGAGTATTACAGGGAGCATGGGTACTGGGGTCTCGGTGCATGGAGTATGGTGGAGAGCATTCTGACTGGTTGCACTCACTAGGGGAGTGCAGGAGTGCAGGAACCAGGTCATGGTGTGTTTAAGGGAGTGCAGGAAACAGCACCCAGTGAGCCTGATGCCGAAACATTTTGCAACAAATACTATTTATGAAAACCACATATCAGAATCAGGTTTATTATCAGTCTTATATGATGAGAAATTAGTTGTATTGCAGCAGCAGTACAGTGCAGAGACATAAAATTACTATAAATTACAAAATAACTAGTGCAAGAAAAAAAGGAATAATGAGGTAGTGTTCATGGATTGTTCAGAAATCTGATGGCGGAGGGGAAGAAGCTGTTTCTGAATCATTGAGTGTGGGTCTGCAGGCTCCTGTACCTCCTCCCTGATGGTAGTAATGAGAAGAGGGGCATCTCCTGGATGGTGACGGCCCTTAATGATGGATGCCTCCTTCTTGAGGCACCGCCTCTTGAAGATGTCCTCGATGGTGGGGGGTTGTGCCCATGATGGAGCTGGTTGAGTCTACAACTCTCTCCAGCCTCTTTCGATCCTGTACATTGGAGGATCCATACCAGGTGGTGATGCAACCAGTCAGAATGCTCTCCACCGTACATATGTAGAAATTTGCAAGAGTCTTTGGTGACGTACCAAATCTTCTCAAACTCCTAATGAAGTAGAGTCACTGGCATGCCTTCTTCGTGATTGCATCAATGTGTTGGGCCCAGAAATAGATCCTCCAAGATGTTGACACCCAAGAACTTGAAGCTGCTCACTATTTCCACCGCTGACCCCTCAATGAGGACTGGTGTGTGTTCTCCCGACTTCCCCTTCCTGAAGTCCACAATCAACTCCTTGGTCTTGCTGACGATGAGTGCGAGGTTGTTGTTGCGACACCACTCAACCAGCCGATCTATCTCACTCCTGCATGCCTCCTCCTCACCATCTGAGATTCTACCAACAACAGTGGTATCATCTGTGAATTTATAGATGGCATTTGAGCTGTGCCTAGCCACACAGTCATGAGTGTAGAGAGAGTAGAGCAGTGGGCTAAGCACACATCCTTGCAGTGTGCCTCTGTTGATTGTCAGTGAGGAGGAGATGTTATTACTGATCTGTACTGTGGTTTCACGATGAGGAAGTCAAGGATTCAGTTGCAGACGAAGGTACGGAGGGCCAGGTTTTGAAGATTGGTTATTAGTACTGAGGGGATGATGGTGTTGAACACCAAGCTGCAATTGATAAACAGCAGCCTGATGTTTGTTTTGCTGTTGTCCAGGTGCTCCAAAGCTGAGTATCTTGCTGTTGTCTAGGTTCTCCAAAGCAGAATGGAGAGCGAGTGAGATTGTATCCACTGTAGACCTGTTGTGGCAGTAGGCAAATTGCAGTGGGTCCAGGTCCTTGCTCAGTCAAGCAGGAGTTAATTCTAGCCATGACCAACCTCTCAAAGCACTTCATTACGGTAGATGTGAGTGCTACCAGGTGATAGTCATTGAGGCAGCTCACCCTGCTCTTCTTGGGCACCGGTATGATTGCTGCTCTTTCGAAGCAGGTGGGAACCTCAGACCACAGCAGTGAGAGGTTGAAGATGTCCTTGAATGCTCCGGCCAGTTGGTCAGCATAGGTTTTCAGTACCCTGCCAGGTACACTGTCAGGGCCTGACGCCTTGTGAGGGTTCACCCTCTTGAAGGATGTTCTGACGCTAGCCTCTGAGACAGAGATCACAGGGTCGGCGGATGCTGTGGAGATTCGCACAGGTGTAGTGTTATTCTACCTTTCAAAGCATGCATAAAAGGTGTTGATCTCATCAGGGAGTGAAGCATCCCTGCCATTTATGCCGTTAGGTTTCACCTTATAGGAAGTAATAGCAATGCAAACCCTGCCACAGCTGTCGTGTATCCGATTGTGTCTCTAATTTCACACGGAATTGCCTTTCCACTCTCAGTAGGTCCATACCTGGACTTCTTGTAGGATTCTGGATTGATGGTCTTGAATGGCACAGATCTAGCCCTCAGCAGACAGCGAATCTCCTGGTTCATACAGGGCTTCTGGTTTGGGAAAACTCAGCATGTTCTCAACAGCACACACTCATCCACGCAGGTCTCAATAATGAAGTCAGTGATGGCCATGTGGACCAATTCAAAGTTAAAGAAACTAGTCTTCTATTATAAGTTTTTAAAGCATAATTTGAAAACACGACCACTTCATTATTTGTCACATGAATACTTCATGCAGGTTCCATCAGGACAAGGATTATTTCAAGTCTGCATGTGAGTTTATTCAGGTAATAATCTTTTGTTAAAGCTAACATATGTAAAGAAGTCTTTTTAAATATTTCCCATCATTATGTGGCAACAAGGACCAATAGAGGAAAATCTCAGGCATTGGAGGGTGACCCATCAATAGGTATAATCATGTTCTTAGATACTTTAGCATGCATCATAATTTGATCTGTCTCTCCTGATGCGTACTGGGCCCTGCTAAAGCATGTACATGCTAACTAGAAAATTATGCAGGTAGCAGGCCTAATGCAAAGCTCTGTAACACATATCAAACACAAAGCCTTGTCTACGCTAAATATAAAAATTCATAGTACATTATGAAGAAAAAGACTGCAAATGAGATAATGAGGTTTTGATTGTATCAAGTAATAGCAGTATTATTGGCTATATAATACTGACATTTCAAAATCCATGTGAACAGATGTGATTTTATTTTCTCTTTCATGGAACTGAAAACAGGCAGACAGATTTGCCACATTTTAATCCTCTTCTCAAAATGATAATCATGGATTAGAAGATGAACCATGCAGGTTGTTTTAAAACCATGTGCACATTTAGATAAATATGTGCAATAAATTAAACTAATTTTGTTTAATTCAGATAGTTCATTAACTCTTCAGCATGCTACAGTAAAAATTACACAATGCAAGGAAGGTCAAATATTGCTCTACAGTCCTCTACATTTGGATGAAAGGTGGTCAGAGAGAGTATTGAGGTTCACTGGGTTAAATAATCTGGGAGAGGGAAGAAAATGAAGAATAGTATCAATCCCTGTCAGCACAGTGTACCGTGGACATTTTCTCCTCACCAGTCTGCTCCTGGGCTCTTGGGAAATGAAAAATGAGTCCCATATTCCTCCATGGCAGACCACACATCTCTTGTTGTGACTTGCAAGTGTTAGAAGGTGCTTATATTATGTCTTCTGTAAGGGGATACTGCATTGCCAGTGATAGAGGTGATGCACCTTCTTGCTGCAGTTACCAAGTGGATGAGATTCTTTACTCCACTAGTCAGCGACTCTAGAAATTGGCCGGGGTGGGGGGGGGCAAGTCGATAGTTAAATATGTGAATGCAAGGGTGTGTTCTGTGTGTTCCAGCATCTAATGGGACAGAAACAGAATACTGGATGGGCTGTGCTCTGTTAACACTCAGCTAGGTGGATTAGATTGAATTTCCAAAGTTTATGCAGGGAGAATGTGTTAAATATGACAGCTTTTGAAAGTCACATTAAGCAGATGTCCATTATACTCATAGTTGCACATGTGCATATCTGTAATGAGCTGAATGATTACTGGGGGGAAGCCCCCTCCTTTTGCATGAGTCTGGAGTGGGATAAGCATGTTTGGAGGATTGCTGAAGGATTGGTAGCAGAGATCCTGTCTCAATGCTTCCTTGATAATGGACAGCCCATAGCATATGGCAGTGAACAGAGATCGACAATGGAGAGGCTTTAATTTGCATGGCACTGGTTGGTAGTAATGAGAACATCTCCATTGTAACTTACTGTGTTCTCAGGTGAAGAAGTAATGTATCTGAATCAAATGAAATATGTGAAATTTCATGGGCAGGACAGTTCCTGCAAGTGGAAGGATAATGACTCCGTTTGCAATTCCTACTTCACTTCCAGGTGTTAAAGTTATAATAATTACTAAACCCACCTTGCAGAAACTATACTTGTCATCAATAATGGAGATTACGTCTCAGAATTTCTTTGCTTACACTGAGTTGTTAAAATTTATGCTTGGGTCTTTGCCAATCTTGCCAACGTGAACTTCAGCCCAAATCTCCTGAGGATTACACTTTCCATGAAAGCCAGTGTAAACCAAGCAGAAATCACTGGAAACAATTGGGACCTTAGAATGTCTGGAACATATGCAATTCCCCCTTTTCTTTTTCTCTCTCTCATTATCTCATTGAAGCAGAAAATAAAATGTGCATACATTTTTATATTAAATAAAGAGAAATAATACCTTAAAGATTGCAAGGCTATTTAATGAGCCAAGTGTGAATTTGGCAAATATAATTCAAAAGAAGTACAACAGATTAAGGACATTTGCAGGGAATAATGTTTAGATCTAAATAAATTAAATGTGAAGTTCCTCAGAAAAAAATACAATCAACTCCAATTGCATGCTGTAATTTTGCAGTAACTTTTAGCCTATGCCTTCAATTCGATGCCAGCAACACATCCATTATTGACTTATTCACTACATGTATGTTTAATGCCTTCCAGGTTGGCCTTCTGTTTGCCACCCTCCATACAGCTAACCTCATCCAAAACTGTAACATAACTCAACCATCATCACTTTAATCTCTAATCCACATGGGTTCCTGTCCAACGAATTATTAATAAAATTTTCATTGCTCTGTTCAAATCCCTCCACAATGTTGACACTTTCCAACAGCCTGCAAACTGCAAGAACCCTGCATTCTTCCAATTATCATCTCTGTGCATCTTCCATTCTCCTCACCATACCATTTACAGCTGTGTCTTAAACCATTTAGTCCTTACATTCTTGAATTTCCTTTCCTAATCTTCTCCACCTCTTCCTCCCCCTTTAAGAAGCTGCTTAAAACCTTCCTCGGTGAACAAGTTTTAAGTCATTTGTTCTAACAGTTCATCTTTTAGTTTATTGTCATTTCTTGTCTGGTTTCACTCCTCTAAAGTACCTTGAGATATTTTCCTATGGTTAAGGCATGATATAAATTCAAGTTATTTTTGTTCATGAATACTGAGTATATCATATTGTTTGTACTTAGTAATTATTGTAAATGAGGGCATCTGTTCCTTTTGCCTATAATCCTCTGATCTGTGATAACATCGAATGTTTCAAATAGAATGTGACAGGACAGCATAAGTCTTAAATCCAATAATGGTATTACCGCAACTAGGAAACTGTAAGACAATTGAGGACATAAAATCCTGAGACGCAGTGTATGGCATATATTGCTCTGCAGCAAAGATACAGAACTGCTAATAGGAACCATTGCTGGATAGTTTTAATGGAAAATAATTTTAAAGACTGGAAAACAGAACAAAATCTCTTGAACTTCATTCATTCTTTCATATTAAGATCTTTTTTTTATGAACTAAAGGTTGGTTTTCAAATCCTACTATGGCCTTGTCCTTCTCTGTCTCTGAGTCCCCCTTCAGTCTGAATGACCTCCAAGATCAGGGGGCTCCACTTCTGGCATCTTATACATACCCATTTTAGTGGGTCTACCATAGGCAGCTATACTTTCAGCTGCCTGGGCCTCGAATTCTGAAATACTCTCCCTAAACCTCTTCACCCCTCTGCATCCCTCTCATTGTTTAAGACTCCGCTTAATACCAAAAATCAAAATATTACAAATGCTATAACTCTGAAACAAAATACTCAGCAGGTCAGGCAGTATCTGTGGAAAAAGGAACAGAACTGCATATCAGCGTAGTGACCATTTATCAGAATTTGATGAAAAGGTCTGAGTATTTTCAGAATTATTTGCCTTATGTCTCCTTAAAGCCCACCTTTTTGACCAAACTTTGAGCATATGCTAGTATTTCATGTATCTTGGTGTCAGATTTGGTTGGATGACACTGTGATGTATCTTAGTGCATTTTACTAACCTTGAGGGAGCTACATAATGTTATTATCCAGTTTCAACTGATGGATCACTCTCAAGACAACAGTATAACTAAGGCAGTTAAATCTTACCATCACAATGTAATTAACACAGAACATGGGACAGTGCAGCACAGGAACAGGCCCTTTGGCCCACAATGTCTGAACCAAACATGATGCGGAGTTAAATTAATTCTCTTCTGCCTGTACATGATCCATATCCCTCCATTCCCCGCATATTTGTGTGCCTATCTAACAGCTTCTTAAACATCAGGGTCATATCTGCTTCCACCACTCCTGTCAGCTTGTTCCAGACATCTACAACTCTCTGTGTAAGAAAACTTGCCCCACACATCTCCTTTAAACTCTTCCCCCCTCTCACCTCGAATGCATGTCCTCTAGTACTCGACATTTCTGCCCTGGGGAAAAGAATCTGAGTGTGACCCTATCTATGCCTCTCATAATCTTATAAACTTCTATCAGGTCTCCCCTCAGGCTCTGATGCTCCAGAGAAAACAAGCCAAGTGTGTCCAACCTTCAGACCCTCTAATCCAGGCAGCATCCTGGTAAACCTCTTCCGTACCCTTTCCAAAGCCTCCACATCCTTCCTGTAATGGGCCAACCAGAATTACACACAATATTCCAAGTTCGGCCTAACCAAATTTTTATATTGCTGCAACATGACCAAATAATAAAATATTTTCTTAGACAGGTAACAGATGTTGCTGGCATTAAGAGGAATGTATAATACTTATAGTTGATCTCTTAGAATAATCTCACATTAATTTGAATGCTCAAGGAAATGTTTGTATTTAATTATTACAATTCAATCAGTAATAACTAATCGTGATCTTTGCAATGTCTCTAGACTTTTTAAAAATTCCTCAGAACTTTTGCTTTAGCTTTCCACAAATTACATTATCGTTTTTAGATCCCACTTCAAATATTTCAATACGTGTGTAAATTTCTGTTGTTCCAGTTGAATGCATGTATTCATGATTCTAATCAAAATTGTAACAGCAGTCCTTTCAAAAATAACAGTTTTGCTTTTCATCTTAACAATTTCCAGTGTGACTTGAGATGAATTTCATCTCAGTGATAGTGAAGCCCATTTGTTGTTCTTTCCCAGTGAACTGCAAAAAGGCTCTATAGAATTAAATTTATTATGAAGTTCAAGGAAGACTTGCCAGTAGAATTTACTTTAAAGATCAAGCAGTTAAGTGAAAATTTAAAAAATGCAGACGCTGAAATTCTGAAATAAAAACAGAAAATGCTGGGAACACTCAGAACATCAAGCAGCATCTGTGGAACAGAGTTAATATTTCAGGTTCTGAGGAAGAGTCTTTGATCTTTCCAACACCTTCTGCTTTTATTTCAAATAGATTCAGCTTTGACTTGGTTGTAGTACTCTTACCTCTGAGCTAAAAGTTGCAAGTTCAGCTCCATTCTGAATATTTCAGCATTTTTCTGAGTTGACATTTTATTGTAGTACTGAGACCTCCTTTTGGGTGAGAGATTAATCTAAACTTTTGTTATAAACTGATTTCTGTTTGAAGATGAAAAAGGGAGTTTTCCAAAGTCTTTGCTGCCATTTACCACCAAAAACAAATGAATTATTTCATCATTAATCTCAGTGGGATCTTATCAGCAAATTGGTGAATCCCTCCAGTACAAAAGTATTCAAAAATTATTTAATTAACTATGAACTGCTTTGGGGTGTCAATACGGTATGAAATGCATGATATAGATAAAATTGCTCATTAGTAAACCCCTTTGTTTTAAATGAAAATCCTTTAATCTGCTGCCAGTTCCTTAACAGAGTGCTGGTGATGTCATCAAACAAGCTGCCTGGGAGCAGTTACTGAATTAACAGAGTAACAGGTCTAACAATAATCGCAAAAACTAACTCTAAACAGTTCTCCAAACCACCTCCCATAAAAATTTGACCAAATCACAGACTGAAATAAAGATGTTCAGAAACGATCTAAGTAGGAACACACAAAAAGAATACTAATCAGAATTTTTTTGCAAAGCATTGTCTTTCAAAAAATATTAATGCCAAGACTCTAGGCTGATGCAAACAATGCACAATTACCTTTGGGGTCAAAAATTTCCACAAATAATTATATGGTTGAAAATTCTGCTTGCTGAAAAACCAGAAACTTGCCTTGACCATGATCATTAATATTTACCCATTGTTAACTGACTTTCATTCTCTCTTCTCTCCTCTTCCATCAGATAGAAGATACAGGAGCCCGAGGGCACGTACCACCAGGCCAAAGTCAGCAATACCAAACCTTGCAGCATTGAAAATGCAGCACTGGGACATAACCTTGTTGGCCTATGACTATAAAATCATATGTTCTCTGAACCATGCAAATATTGATGCATTGCCTTGATTTCCATGCAACAGTCTTGCAGGAAGTGAAGATGATGGAGATGGATTTCAATAATCATAGACTGGGCAGCATACCTCTGTCATCAAGCAATATTGCTACAGAAACGTGACGGGACCCTATCTTTTCAAAAATTGTAGTTGTAATTCTGAAAGGCTAGCACGGCTACCTGCACTCTTTCTTTGGTAAAGAGACCAAATAGCCACAGTTCAAGACTGTAATCTGCACCAAAATTCAGGAACTGGCTGATGTGCGTATGTCATGCTGACCATTTGTGAATGAAATCTTGGCCTGGGGTTACCTCTGCTGCCAGGATCAAGTCATACAGAGATTTTTTTTCAAATTTTGTGAGTGGGTGTGTACCCTGTGAGGCTATGCAGAATCAATTTGTCTCTGCACCTCTGTATCTGTGATCCTGGGCCACCACACCATGGGGGTACATTCACATGAACTATGCTGAAACAGACAAACCACATTTTCTGTTGAAATATCTCTAAGCGCTTACCACACAAATGATCACTAATATTTTCCCATTGATAACTGACTTTCATTCTCTCTTCTCTCCTCTTCCATCAGGTAGAAGATACAGGAGCCCGAGGGCATGTACCACCAGGCTTAAGGACAGCTTCTACCCCACTGTGATAAGACTATTGAACGGTTCCCTTATACGATGAGATGGACTCTAACCTCACAATCTACCTTGTTGTGACCTTACACCTTATTGCACGGCACTTTCTCTGTAGCTGTGACACTTTACTCTGTACTGTTATTGTTTTTAACCTGTACTACCTCAATGCTCTCTGTACTAACTCAATGTAACTGCACTGTGTAATGAATTGACCTGTACGATCTGTATGCAAGACAAGTTTTTCACTGTACCTCGGTACAACTGATAATAATAAACCAATACCAATACCAAGCTATGTTAGTGAGACACAAGAGACTGCAGATGCTGGAATCTGGAACAACACACAAAGCACTGGAAGAACTCAGTGGGTCAGGCTGCATCCATGGAGGGAAGTGGACAGACGAAGGGTCATGACCCGAAACATCAACTATCCATTTCCCTCCACAGATGCTGCCTGACCCACTGAGTTCCTCCAGGGTTTTGTGTGTTGTTCAAGCTATGTTAGTTTGCTCCAAATCCCAGAGATTTCACATTAATCTGTCTCTTTCAAGTATAGCGTTTTTTAAATAAATGTCAGCCAGCCAGACAGGTTCTGCCTACTAGCATATTATAAAATGACAACCTTGTTTATTTATTTAAAGTGGTCAGAAATAAACTAATTTAATCTGAAAATGTTGTGTCACAAGAACATTAGAATTGGGAGCAGGAGTTATTCATCTGGCCCTTCGAGTCTCCTACACCATTCATCAAAATCAATGCTGGTATTGTAGCTGAGTGCCATTTTAATATCCAGAAATCTATCAGTCTTCACTTCCAACAACTGAACTTCCACAGCTCTCCATGGTTGATAATTCCAAAGATTCATTATACTTTGGGTAAAAAAATTTCTCCTCCCCTCTGTCCTACAACAAAATTCTGAAACTGTGATCCTTAGTTCTACACTCCCCAGTCAGGTGAAACATCCGCCCTACACCCACCCTGTCAGGCCCTGAAAGAAGTTTGTAAGTTTCAATCCTCTCATTCTTCTAAAATCTGGAGCATACAGATGCAGTGTACAAAATGTCTCTGCAATTATACCTCCCAGGAAACAGTCAGGGTCCTAGTTACACATAGCAAACCAAGGGACATATACATCTCCTATGAACTGAAACCAAGATACTGCTGTATCAGCAGGTAATTTAATTCTCTTGGTCTCCCCCATGAATGCATAAAAATAAACGATGCCTAGCAATGAGTGAGTAATGTTGTCAGCTGCTCTGGGCACTGTCCTTGAACCATAATGAAGTTCATATAATAGGAGAAGAAAACAATGGAAACAAGCAGCTAAAATAGCACCTGTGAAGAGAAAAAGAAAGTTAACCTTTCATCGGAACCAGAAAAGTTTCAAGAGGCTGAGAAAGGTGGGAGGGCAGGAAAGGACAAATGAGTAAATCTGTGACGCGACAGGGGAATTCTCATTTTCACGAGTCATTTCACAATTTATGTCCAATTCTTCTGCCTTTCCATCCTACATCAAGATAGCCTGAGGTCCTTCGCTTCTTCCTTGAACTCATTACCACATCGAACGACTTCCCCGTTAACTCCATGCACCTTCTTCCAGTGCTTTGTGGGAGCTGTGGAACAGCTCTTGTTTCAGTCCATCTCAGACTGCCTCCCTCATTTTTTTTCCAGTACATTGATGGGTTTTGGTGCTGTGTTCTGCTCTCCTACACAGCTCAAAACTTTCATCACTTTTGCTGCTAATTTCCACACTGCTCTCACTTTCACACAGTCCATTCTGATACTTTCAAATTATGTCAGTTTGTTTCAAGTGCTGGATATGTCACATTAAGCTGTTCTCTTTCAGATTAAATATAGCATTTTTTAAATAACTGTCTGAAGTCAGAAAGGTTTGGATAGAAATTGCCTTTAGAGGTAAAAGCCCCAAAATGTACTTTGGGACATGATACCCAAATACTTTGTTGAAACGGAAACAAATTCCTGGTTCTTGATACAATCTTTTTTAACTTTTAAAAATATAGTTACAGGATCTGAGCATCACTGGCTAAGGCCAAGTTTTATTTGAACCACGATAGTCTTTCTGGTGGAAGTACTCCTATGGTACAGTTGGGAAGGGAGTTCCATGATTTAGACTCAGTACTGATGAGTCACTCATCGTGATGTATTTTGAAGTCAGGTTGGCATACAACTTGAGGGAAAGTTGCAGGTGGTGGAGTTTCCCTGCACCTGCTACCATGGAACATAACAGCACAGTATAGGCACTTCGGCCCACAATGTACCCTTCTCCTTTGTGGTGGTGGAGCTCCAGGCTAACTGCTGCATATACTCTGAGATCGTACACATTGCAGCCATGGTGGTGCTGGTGGTGGAGAGAGTGAATATTTAATGGAGCAGATGAAATCAGATCTTCCTTTGCCTACACAGCATGCAACATCCTTTACAAAATACATTGTGATATCTCAACACTGATATTTATTGATCTTGATCCAATTTATTTAGTGATTACCACTGCAGATCATTCTGCTTGCAGCACAGTTTCAAATATAGTTTCCATTAATCCAATAAGTTAGAAGAGAAAATGTGCATTCCCAAGTTTTTTAGCTCTATGAAATGAAATGATGACTGCATCATCATTTCACAAAACATTTAATAAACTACATGAAATAAATTTTTTTAAGTTTTTAAATTTTATTTACAGCGTGGTAACAGGCCCTTCCGGCCCGACCAGTCCGCGCCACCCATTTTAAACCCAATTAACCTACCTATACGTCTTTGCAATGTGGGAGGAAACCCACACAGACACGGGAGAACGTACAAACTCCTTACAGACAGCGACAGGAATCGAACCCTGATCGCTGGCGCTGTAATAGCGTCGCACTGACTGCTACGCTACCGTGCCGCCCAATAAGAGGTACACTTCCTCCATATAAATGGTGCCCCCTTGGTAGTTTGTCTCATTCAGCATTAGAAGCAGCCATGCTTCCAAATGCAAGTCACTAGAAGTAGGCACATAATGCAGCTAGCAATATCTCTGCTGCCTGGTGAGACAAGGACAATGTGTCAACAACACCTTTTGATTCCTCCAACTTTCTGCAGAACAAAGGGGTAGCCATGGGCACTTACATGGGTCCTAGCTATGCCTGTCTTTTTGTTGGCTATGCAGAATAATCCTTGTTCCAAGCCTATTCCGGCACAGACGCCACCCCCCCCCCCCAACCCTTTCTCTGCCACATCAATGATTGCGTTGGGGCTGCTTCCTGCACTCATGCAGGATTTGTCGATTTTATCACCTTTGTTAACAATTTCCACTCTGCCCTCAAATTCACTGGACCATCTCTGACATTTCTCTTCCTTTTCTGAATCTCTCAATCTCCATTTCAGGAGACAGACTTGCCAGTGGCTCCTACAAACCCACCAACTGCCACAACTGCCTCAACTTGGTATGTCACCAAAGTCCCTTGCAAATTTCTACAGATGTACGGTGGAGAGCATTCTGACTGGTTGCATCATAGCCTGGTACGAAGGCTTCAATGTGCAGGATCAAAAGAGGCTGCAGAGAGTTGTAGACTCAGCCAGCTCCATCGTTGGCACAACCCTCCCCACCATCGAGGACACCTTCAAGAGGCAGTGCCTCAAGAAGGCGGCATCCATCATTAAGGATCCTCACCACCCAGGACGTGCCCTCTTCACATTACTACTATCAGGGAGGAGGTACAGGAGCCTGAAGACCCACACTCAACATTTCAGGAACAGCTTCTTCCCCTCTGCCATCAGATTTGTGAATGGTCCACGGACCTATGAACACTACCTCATTATTTCTCTTTTGCACTATTTATTTATTTTTGTAACTTATAGTAATTTTATGTCTTCATGTCTTGCACTGTACTGCCGCTGCAAAACAACAAATTTCATGACATATGTCAGTGATAATAAACCTGATTCTGATTACACCTCCTCCCACACTGCCTCCTGTAAGGATGCCATCCCTTTCTCTCAATTTCTCCTGCTCTAAGAGTTCTAAAATGTCCTTCTTCTTCCAGAAAAGTGCCTTCCTGTCTGCTATAGTTGATGGAGCCCTCACATACATTTCCTACATTTACCACACATCTGCTCTCACCCACCCCCTCCCCGGACAGAACAGAGATAGAGTTCCCTTGGTCCTCACCTTTGAGCCCACTAGCCTCCACATCCAACACATCATCCTTCACCATGTCTGCCAGCTCCAATGTGACCCCATCACCAGTCACACCTTCCTCTCCCCCCCCCCCACCTCCCTTTCTACTTTCCACAGGGACCACTCACTTCATTACTCCCCAGCCATCCCCCCTCCTACGGTGGGGGGGGGGGGGGGGGGGTGACCTACAGAGAGGCCAAATGCAAATTGGAAGAACAATACCTCATCTTCCCCTTGGGTAGCTTACAGTTCAATGGTATGAACATTGAATTTTCCAATTTCAAGTACCCCCCATGTTATTCTCCCACACACACTCACCTGTCCCCCTAGGTTTATTCTCCCTTTGTTCACCTTTCCCATCCCCCCCCCCCCCCCCCCCCGGTTCCACCTATCACCTACCAGCCTCTGTCCCACCCCCCTCTCGTACTGGTACATGCTGACCCTCTTCCCTCTCAGTCCTGATGCAGGTCTTGACCCGAAATGTCCACAGAGGCTGCTTGACCCGCTGAGTTCTTCCAGCACTCTTTTTTGTTCCATCATCTACAGTCTCCTCTGCCTTCAGTGCAGTACATCAGTGGGAATAGCACCACCTACAAGTTCCCCTCCAAATCACACACAATCCTGACTCAAAAGTATATTGTCGTTCCTTCATGATCATTGGATCTAAATCCTGGAACACCCAACCCAACAGCACTGTGTGAGCACCTTCACCAGAAGGGTTGCAGCAGTTCAAGAGAAGGCAGATTACCAACCACCTCATCAAGGGCAATTAGGGATGGGCGATAAATGAGGCCAAATCACGTAAATCAGTATAAGACATATCTCTATCCCAAAATCCAGTCATTTGAGTACTTAAACCTAAGACTTCATATGCATGTCAAAACATTAACTGAGCACATGTCTAACATGACAAACTTGGTCCATGAGTATGTTTTCTTCTTTGAAATATTATAGCATGTCATGTTGTATCATTTCTTTGTGATCACCCAGCAGACTTTCTGGCAAAGAGTTGAGGAATGGAGGTAATGAAAGAAGTTAAATTCATTTGTTTATTAAGCTGCCAGTAATTTTGCTCTCCTAAAACAATTGCATGGTCTTTATTCAAATTAATCATATGGAGCATCAGAACATTGTGAGGAGTACAGTATTTGCAAAAGGGATTGAAGCTGAAATATAATTAGGAAATTTGGTAGACAGTTAACTTCAAGACCATATTAAGTGTAATTAATGAACTGCAGGACTAGATTTCAGCTTTGAATTTTTATATCCATAGTCTAATTATGTGCTGACACTGATCTGTCACTGGTGCAGAATAATGCTCCAACTTGGACCATTACTAGTGCAAGTTTATGGAGAAATACATTACATTGATTACTGTGAAACAACAAGGCCAGCATATTTTAAGCAGTAATGAGACAAGCTTATCTAATTCAATCTCCTTCTTCCTCAAAAGTACTTAAGGTAACTGGAATTCTTTACTTATGAGCCCAGTTAAATGGCAGCAGGCTATTTAGCTGTGGACTTTCCAGTAATTGCAATTGCACATCAAAACCAAATGTTGTCAGCCTGCCTGACATAAACTAGTTTCAGAGTACTAATGTCAACTCTTAACTCCAAATGTTGTTCCAGGTAATTTCAGCCAACTCAGTACAGATGAGACTTTGATTTTCCATACAATTCTGTATCACCCAATCTGATGCAATTAGCCATCAAATCATTATAAAAGCTTAGCAGATGATGTCCTTGTTTTGTTTACTTAAAATGATTGGAAATTAACTGAGCTAGAAAGACTTGAGTTAAACGTGGAAAACCATATGAACCTACCTTCACTCAGGGAAATTTATAGCAGTCAACTAAATTACCAGCATGCCTTTGGGATACGGGAGAGAGTCACAATACCCGGGGGAATCCCACATGGACAAAGGGAGAATATGTAGTCACTACACAGGCAGCAGCCAAGTCAGGATTAAACCCAGGTCACTGGCACTTGAGACTTCTGATTTCATCTCATCTCTTCAAGCGTAGAGTTCTCCTTGTCCACGCCTTCTACCTCACGAGCCTCCACATATAACAGAGCATCCTCCATAATTTCAATGCGATGTAACCACCTGGCACACCTTCTTTCAGCATTGCAAAGGGCCTGTTCCAGCTGTGAGTCACTGGTGCACTCTTCCACCCCCACCTATGCCTTTCCCATTCTCTTACCTTATCTGCAACCACAGGAGATGCAATACCTGCCCTTTTACTTCTTCCCTTCCCACTAAACTTTCCTTCTTGCATTCCATTCACTTGCATTTCTTCCAGTCTAGAGTACTGCAATCAGTGCTCATGTGTACTCTTATCTAGATTGAAGAAACCGAAAGCAGATTGTGTTACTACTTTGCAGAACACTTCCATTCAGTCTGCAAGGGGGACCCTGAGCTTCCAATTCTTCACTGCAGTGTCTTTGATTGCTTCCACTATTCCAATGAAGCCCAATGTAAGCTTGAATAGCATCTTCCAACATGGCACTTTATAGCCCTTAGGACTTAATATTGTATTCAACTCTTTTGGATAGCAGCCTTTCCAGTTTGTATAGGAACTGGCCTGCCATCTCCTCTGATCTCTTCAGCCTTCCCACTTTTCTGCAGCTTTTCCTAGTGCTCATGACAGGCAACAGGAAGGTCAGTGTAATGCATGCAGACTGAAGTGTACTGCAAGGTGGTCACCCAATCTGCACTTGGCTTCTCAGGTGTTGAGACTATGTCGTGACCGGAAACATTAACTCTTTCTTCTCTCTACATTGACGCTACTTAACCCATTCTGTCTCGAACACCGTTTTTTTTTCAGATTTACAGCATCTGCAGTGTTTTGTATCTCAGTTCCAGCACTTTTTTTTTGTCCTTTCTCCTCTACTCTCATTCTTTTCCTACTTACATCTCTTCCTAACAGATCAGCTTTAATCACCAAGCCTTCAAGACTCTCTCTCAGCTGCAACCCACCACTTACGTCATTCAGTCTCTCTTGGTCTCCACCCCATTACAGACGTTCTCTTTGTTCTCTTCATCCCTCCACTACTCTGCCACATGAGGCAAGCTAGATTTCTAACTTGCCCTGTTTCTGATGGAAGTTCATCAATCTGAAATGTCAACTCAGTTTCCCTCTCTGTAGATGCTGCTTAAATTGCCAAGCATGTCCAACATTTTTTGGTTTTATTTCAGCTTTGCAGCATTTGCAATTATTTCTGCCATTCACAATTTATAACTGAGTGGAAGGCAGGAGAATTGAATATCATAGAACATAACAGCATAGTACAGGCCCTTTGGCCCACGATGTTGTGCCGACATTTTATCCTACTCTAATATCTATCTAACGCTTCCCTCCCACATAGCCCTCCATTTTCTATCATTCATGTGGCAAGATGTCTTATGCATCAAAATGCAGGCATTACCTACCCACTTGGGTGGAAAACATTATTGGTGAACCAGTTGCCAAACTATCAGAGGGGATTATGATGCAAGACAAAAGGGAAAAGTAAAGAAACAAAAATTAAACCTTGTGGGAATGTAAACAGAAACATTGGCACCAACACAGGAAATTGTTGAACTCATTGTAATTCACCTGCTGCCAAAATGCAATTTGCCTACCGCCGAAACAGGGCCACAGTGGACGCCATCTCCCTGCCCCTACATTCATCTCTGCAGCATCTGGACTGTAAAGACACCTTCTATTTTCTATTTTCATTACTTTTTTCCCTAGATGGCCAGGAAAATGCATCATTCTAACTTTCCACTGTAACTATGTCACGATGAAGCTCATCATATCATTCTTATCTAAATAATGAAACCAGTCAATCAGGATTTTTGCTAATCCAAGATGTGCTATATTAGCATGTCATATGTGCTCTGGAGCATCTGGACAGTGAAGACACCTACATTAGACTATTGTTTATTGACTATAGCCCCACCTTCAATACTGTAATTCCAAGCAAATTCATCTCCAAACTCTGAGACCTGGGACTCAACACCTCCCTCTGCAACTAGATCCTTGACTTCCTGACCAACAGACCGCAATCAGTGAGGATAGGCAGCAACATCTCCAGTGCGATTATCCTCAACACTGGTGCCCCACAAGGGTGCGCCCTCAGCCCCTACTCTGTTCCCTATACACTCACAATTGCATGGCCAGATTCTGCTCTAACTCCATCTACAAGTTTGCAGATGACACCAATGTAGTGGGCTAAATCTCAAATAACGATGAGTTGGGGTACAGGAAGGAGATAGAGCGCCTAGTGGCATGGTGCCATGACAACTTTTCCCTCAGTGTCAGCAAAACAAAAGAGCTGGTCATCGACTTCAGGAAGGGGGTGGGGGGGGGGGTGGTGGTGCACATGCTCCTGTCTGTATCAATGGTGCTGAGGTCGAGAGGGTTGACAGCTTCAAGTTCCCAGGAGTGAACATCACCAATAGCCTGCCCTGGTCCAACCACATAGAAACCACGGCCAAGAAAGCTCACCAGTGCCTCTACTTCCTCCGGAGGCTAAAGAAATTTGGCATGTCCCCTTTGACCCTCACCAATTTTATTGATGTGCTATAGAAAGCATCCTATCCAGATGCATCACAGCTTGGTATGGCAACTGCTCTGCCGGAAGCCACAAGAAACTGCAGAGAGTTGTGGACCAAGCTCAGCACAGCCCAGAAACCAACTTCCCCTCCATGGACTTTGGCTATAATTCTCGCTGCCTCAGTAAAGCAGCTAACATAATCAAAGACCCCAACCACCCTGGACATTCTCTCTTCTCACCCCTCCCATCAGGCAAAAGGTACAAAAGCTGGAAAGTACATACCACCAGGCTCAAGGACAGCTTCTATCCTGCTGTTATAAGACTATTGAACAGTCCCTTAGTACGATAAAATGGAATCTTGACCTCACAATCTACCTCGTTATGGCCTTGCACCTTATAGCGAAAGTGCAGTACAGGCAGACAATATCTGTAACACTTTATTCTGCATTCTGTTATTGTTTTCCCTGTACCATCTCAGTGCACTGATGTGATGAAATGACTTGTATGAATGTCGTGTAAAACAAAGTTATTCACTGTACCTCGATATAGGTGACAATAATAAACCAATTTACCAAATCATTGCTTAGGCCTGGAATAACAATGTGACTATTCAAAAAACTATTTGAATGTGCGGACAAGGAAAATGCTATCCTTGTTCTGGCTGGGAGGAGAGGGGACGGGAGCAGAAGTATGGATAATAGAGGGCACATGGTTGAGAGACATATCATCTATGGCAGGGAGAAAGCCACAATTAAGGAAAAAGGGAACCATCATAGAGGCACAGTGAAAAATCTAGTCAACAGAACAAATATGGCAGAGACGGAGAAACTGAGAATGAATGGCAATCCTATAGGCAACAGGGTGTGAGGAAATGTCGTTAAGATAACTGTGAGTTTATAATGGAAGTAATAAACAATGTAGTTATGATGTAACCTTTATGATTCTGTAAAACCTGGTCAAGTACTTACTTGCTGGACATGTGTGCTCACAAACAATTCTTTTTTGTTGTTTCCTTGGCAACAATCAAAACTTTGGGCAAGCTGTTATATTTCTTCTTGAATCACATCTCTTGTGAGATACCTTACCAAATGCTTCTGAAAATCCATACTCACTGTGTCTACTGGTATTCTTATTATCTGTTAAATGAGTAACTTATTCATTAAAAACCTCTGAGTCAAACACTACTTGCTTTGTGATTGCCTATCCTTGATTAACCCACACAACATAAATCCTCCCTCTTTTTTTCTTGCACTGTGTATTTCAAAAGTTTACAGGCAATTGAGTTTAGACTAACCAGGCCTTACTTACTTGTTTATCTAGGTTTTTCTCTTAAGCAATTGTTTTACATTAAGTACAACATTTTCACAGTGTTGTTGCAGATTTGAGGACTGAAGAATTATGGTTAGAGTCTGTATGAACTTCTTTCTGACATCTTTCAACAGACTAGGCTACATGCCCTCGTAGCTTGGTGACTTATTGATCAAGTTATGTCTTTTTTTTAGAACCAATTACTTTTTTGTATACGTAGAATGCTGTATTGATTAAATACAAGCCAAGGACCCCATTCTCTCCTCCTACAGGTCGTTGGTTAGATCACATCACAAGATGAATGATTATAGTGGCTTTGGAAAAAGATTGAGAGGAACATCACCAGAGTGATTCCCAGTTTAGAGAGCATGTGTTATTCAGGCTTACTGAGTTACTTCTATTTATTTTTATAGTGTAAACTTAGTGGGTGAGCTGATAAAGGTATATAAAACAATGAAAGGGCTACATTTGTTTATTTATTCATACATTATTTCAGTTTGAATGATTTGGAAAGGGACATGCATTGAAGTTATGGAAGAATAGGAAAAGGCTATAAGTTTTGTAGCTACTCTTGCTGGGATGTTGAGGGAGGTACGAGTTGTCACATCTGGGGACTTCAGGCATCATAAGTGTGCAGAAGGATTAACTAGCTGAATTAAAAATCATCCTCATTCTGTCATGATTCACACAGTAGCCAACTAACAGAAGGAAAGATCATTCAGTCAGCCAACAACTGATCACCGAAACCAACACACTCACTGTAGCCACCTTAAAATGAAAATGCTTTTTAGGTGCAAACAGCACTAAAGTTTTCTCAAAATTGGGCAAGAAAAATTAAATAATTTAAACTCAAAAAACAGTTTAAAAATTGAAAATGTCAGTGTTTCTCAGCATCATACATAATATTCACTCCATTACAAAACAGTGCCTGTGAGCCAGAGTCAGTCCCAGAACTACACAGTCAACAACTGCAGCAAAAAATTGCTGATGCTGAATATACAGGACAAAAACAGAGTATACTGGAAGTACTCAGCAAGACAACACATTGGGCTTACATTTTTAATAACTATTGTATGCTATGTTCTAAAAAAATCTACTAATAAAACAATAAAGACTTCAGACGTAAGTGAGTAATTGCTCAATCTAGGTGCAGTCACAAAATACAACATATAACAACCTTGGCATCAGTCCAGGGTAAAAAGAATATTCTTCATATTTGTTGAACTGATTCATTTCATCTGGGCTCAGTGGATATCAGAAGCAAGTTAACTTCATGGTAACTTTAAAGTAGGTGCAGGGCCAGATAGTGAGCCCAAAGGTTTGTCTAACGCTGGAGCACAGATCAAATCTCACCCAAGTGGTATGTAATGTCAATCCCAGCTATGACATTTTGAACAAAAGACCAAGCTTGTTGAATAGTGACATTATAGAGGCCAATTAAAATCAACTCAATATGATGATTACTTGCATTTATACTGGCTTTATTATACCACTGAGTATTTTCAAAGCTTCATACCATTCATAATATTTAGAGATTTGTGATTTATTGTCTGGAAAAATACACCATTCTGCAAAAGTAAGAAGATTAATCACTGTTTTACTGCTTTTGGACCTAGCAAGAATAAGAATTAAATCTTTGCTATTTAGTAGGATTTTTAACATCTGCCTGTGAAGCAAGATGGACCTCAGTTTAATGTTCCACTTAAGAAGATAATACTTTTTCAATGGCATACTGAGCGTCAGTGCAGATTATATGTTGCGGCTTGTGAAACATGAATCTATAATTGAGGAGGTGACTGTTAGTACCTGCCCACGTAGGTCTGTGCAGATCAATATGTTAAAGAAAACAGCCCAGTCCAGAGACTGAGAGAACCAGGAGAAAATTAAGCACAGGTCCTCCCCAAGTTACGGCAGGGTTATGTTCCTGAGAACTGTTTGTAACCTGGACAGTTCGCTAATCAGACGTGCGGCCACAAATGGAGTTCCTGGGCAGCTGAAGATGCCTGCAGCTCCACAGCAACCACAAATCCATCCTGCCGGTTTCCCAAACGCTCATTCGTATGTACACAAGTCGGGCATTCGTAACCTGGGGAGGACCTGTAATAGTTTCTGGTCCACAATTCTGGCTAACAAATGACAAATTCCTCACTAGCCTTGGCACGGTATGAAAGGGATATAAAACTAACTCAGCCTTCCGGGAAAGGTCATAAGTTCATTGAAACAGAACCAAAAAGATCCAGTGACTATTCACTTCACTGTAAGATGAAAACAAATACATTTCAGAAGGGCCAACCATTAGTTAATAAATAAACATCCACCTAAGGTATGCTCACCATCGCTCTGTTTTCCAATGTAATATACCATGAGGCCTATACAGTACATAGAACATTACAGTACAGTACAGGCCTTTCGGCACACAATATTGTACCGACATTTTATCCTGCTCTAAGATTTATCTGACCCTTCCCTCCCACATACCCCTCCATTTCTCTATCATTCATGTGTCTATCTAAGAGTCTCTTAAATGTCCTTAATGTATCCGCCCCCACAGCCCCTGCAGTGTGTAAAAAAACTTACCCCTGACGTCCCCCTTATACCTTCCTCCAATCACCGTAAAGTTATGTCCCCTTGTGTTAGCCATTGTCGCCTTGGGAAAAAGCCTCTGACTGTCCACTCAATCTATGCCTCTTTTCATCTTGTACACCTCTATCAAGCCACCTCTCATCCTCCTCTCCAAAGAGAAAAGCCCTAGCTCGCTCAGCCTATCCTCATAAGACATGCTCTCCAGGCAACATCCTGGTAAATCTCCTCTGCACCCTCTCTAAAGCTTCCACATCCTTCCTATAATGAGGCAACATGTAGGCACAATCATAATAAGTCGATGCAAAAAACAAACTGCTTCAGAACTGAGTCAAGCAGCATCTGTGGACGTAAAGGGACGGTTGTAGCGACTCACTGTGCGAGCAAGCGAACCGACTTGGCGGTCGGGTCGCACATCGTCGGAGCAATGAGGCCCAAGGTGGCGCTGGGCCTTCATCTTCCCCGAGTGATGGGGAGAACCCGCGCGCGGGAAAAGTTTGATGACGTAGCGCATATGTCATTTCCGTTTTGGTGGGCGGGAACTGTTCCTCTTAAAAGGCCCACGCAAGGCGGGAAAATAAATCAGTTTTGTTCTGCAACTCATCGACTAGTGTCTTACTCTTGCACCGCGGTAGCAGCTGCTACATTGGTGACCCCGACGGTCCAAGTGGATTTTGGACCCGCACAATGGACAATAATGCAGTAGCCAACGTAGTGGCACTCAAGCTGCCCACCTTTTGGATGCTTCCGCCCCGCGTCTGGTTCGATCAGGCCGAAGCACAATTCCAACTTCGGCAGATCACCTCCGACTCCACATGGTTCTACCACGTGGTCAGCTCCCTGAACCAGGAGACAGCCGCCCAGGTCGGAGACTTTGTCTAGTCTCCTCCAGAGGAAGGCAAGTACCTGGCTTTCAAAGACCTTCTTATTCGGACCTTCGGCCTCTCCCGTCGCGAGTGCACCACCCGCCTGCTTCATCTCAATGGCCTGGGGGACAGATCCCCATCCGCCCTGATGAACCAGATGCTGAGGGACACATGCCCTGCCTGATGTTCGAACAGGCCTTCCTCGAACAACTACCCGACGACATTCACCTGCTGTTGGCCGATGCCGATTTCAGCAACCCATGTGAGGTAGCCGCCCAGGCAGATGTCCTGTGGAAGGCCAAACGCAAGAGCGGGTCGTCTGTCGGTCAAGTTGCCAGACCACGGGCCCAACGCCTACCTAAACCAGTCCCAGCAACCCAGCAACCACCCCAGAAACACAGACGATGACAACGGTGACCAGCTGTGTTTCTACCATCAGAGGTGGGGTGCGGAGGCCCGTCGATGCCACCCACCATGCAAGTTTCAGGGAAACGCCAGGGCTAGCCACCGCTGATGGCTATGGTGGCTGGCCACCAACACAGCCTCCTATTCGTTTTGGACAAGCAGTCCGGGCGTCGTTTCCTCGTCGATACTGGAGCAGAGGTCAGTGTTTTGCCCGACCGGCCGCGACACTCGTAGCAGGCAACAGGGTCCTGCACTCAAAGCTGCAAACAGCACAACAATACGAACTTTCAGTACCCGTACAGTTCAATTACCATTCAGCGACAGCCGTGTTACCTGGAACTTTACCCTTGCCGCCGTCGCCCAGCCACTCCTGGGGGCCGATTTCCTTCGGGCCCACAGCCTGTTAGTCGACCTGCAAGGGAAGCGGCTAGTGCACTACAGAACTTTCCAAACCTATTCCCTGGGAGAAGCCAGCCTACCAGCCCCGCGCCTGGACTCCATTTCCCTGTCTGGCAACGAGTTCACCAAGCTCCTAGCCAAGTTCCCATCGGTTTTGGCACCTCAGTTTACAAATTCGATGCCCAAACACGGGGTGCAGCATCACATCATTACCACAGGGCCACCCCTTCATGCCCGAGCACGACGACTACCTCCAGACAAGTTCCGCCTGGCAAAGGAAGAGTTCCGCCGCATGGAGGAGCTGGGGATTGTTTGCAGGTCAGACAGCCCCTGGGCCCCCCCCCCCGCACATGGGCCCCCAAGCCACCAGCGGGTGGAGACCCTGCGGCGACTACCGCGGGCTGAATGACGCCACCACCCCGGACCGCTACCCCATCCCTCACATCCAGGACTTCGCGGCGAACCTACACAGGGCCCACATCTTCTCCAAGGTGGACCTCGTCCAGGGATACCACCAAATCCTGGTCCACTCTGACGACGTCCCCAAAACTGCGCTCATCACTCCACTCGGCCCCTTCGAATTGCTTTGAATGCCTTTCGGCCTTAAGAACGCTGCGCAGACCTTCCTGCGGCTGATGGACGCAGTAGGCTGCAACCTGGACTTGGTGTTCATTTATTTAGATGACATACTAATCGCCAGCCGTGACTGCCAGGAACACCTTTCCCACCTCCGCCAACTGTACTCCCGTCTCAGTGATTTCGGTCTCACTATCAACCCGGCCAAGTGCCAGTTCAGACTCGACTCTATCGACTTCCTCGGCCACAGAATCACCAGTGAAGGAGCGACACCCCTACCCGCCAAGGTAGACGCTATCCGCCATTTTGCCCGTCCCAACATGGTCAAAGGCCTGCAAGAATTCCTGGGGATGGTCAACTTTTACATCCCTACAGCAGCCCGTATCATGCGCCCTTTGTTCTCAATGACGTCTGGCAAGGGCAAGGACATTGCCTGGAACGACGAGGCTGCGGCTGCCTTCGTTAAGGCCAAGGACGCCCTGGAAGACGCCGCGATGCTGGTACACCCTAGGACAGACGTCCCAACCGCCCTCACAGTGGACACGTCCAACACCGCGGTCGGTGGGGTACTGGAACAACCAATCGAAGGCCGTTGGCAACCCTTGGCATTTTTCAGCAGGCACCTTAGACCACCCGAACTGAAATATAGCGCTTTTGCTCGGGAACTTCTAGCACTGTACCTGGTGGTCCGGCATTTCCGGTATTTTTTAGGAGGCAGGCCTTTCACCGCTTTCACTGACCATAAGCCTTTGTCCTTTGCCTTCTCCAAGGTCTCCGATCCCTGGTCAGCTCGTCAGCAGCGACATTTGTCCTACATTTCCGAATTCACAACGGATATCCAACATGTCTCCGGTAAGAACAATGTCATTGCTGACACGTTTTCCAGACCGACCATCCACAGCCTGTCCCTAGGTGTAGACTACGCAGCCCTGGCTGACGCACAGCAAGCCGACGACGAGCTGCCTAGCTACAGAAACGCAGTCTCGGGCCTGCAGGTCCAAGATTTCTTGGTCGGTCTGTCGTCCCGAAATCAATTTCCCTATCCATCCGCTGTAAATAACACAGTGCCACGAGGTCGATTCGAACAAATACCTTTATTAGCAGTGCACCGCTAGGAGAATTCTCTTCAGCACTCACTAAGAGTCGCTTCCCGAGTTCTCTCAGTACAAAGGGGTAGACAGAGATTTATACAGGTATTGTCACGCACACTTTAATGAGTCAGATGCCAGAGTTCTTGGTTGAGCAGGAAACGGACAAAGGGCTACTGCAGATGGACAAAGAGCAGCCTCACACCACAGGTTCAGCTAATCATTTTGCAATCAGGTGAGACAAAGGCAGGTATCACCTTCATTGTTTGAGACAGCCTTCCCATTTCCCGTTAAGATTGACCATCATCTCTATAGTCAAGCATAATGGGAATCCAATTAAGTTCCAGACACAGCAATTACCACACAGCACCCAGCCCAGGTAAGCAGTGGTGTGGCTGTTCTGGCCTGAAGGACACTTTTTAAATCAGTATTTCGAGCAGCCATAATTCTCATCCGTCTTAAGATATCAATACAGTTATTGTTTATTAATCCTACACCTCCTCAGGTCCAGGTCAGCAGACCCTCCTTTGCAACATCGCAACAGGTCAGCCCCGCCCTATAGTTCCTGCAGCCTGCGGAAACACATTTCGACTCGATACACGGGTTGGCGCACCCGTCCATCAGATCAACAGTCCAAACTGGTCGCCAGCAAGTTCATCTGGGCACAGCCTGCACAAACAGGTTCAGTGAGTGGGCCAGGACTTGTCCACACTGCCAGACATCAAAAATCCAACAGACCAAGGTCCCACCACAGCAGTTCGAGCCTACCCATAGAAGGTTCGAACCACATCCACATTGACCTCGTTGGTCCCCTGCCAGTTTTCAAGAGGAGCCCGGTACCTCCTTACCATCGTGGACTGGTTCACGAGGTGGCCAGAAGCAACCCCTCTATCCGACATCATGACTGGATTCCTGCCCCCGGGCGTTGCTCACAACTTGGATCTCACGTTTTGGTGTTCCGGCCCACATCACTTCAGACAGGGATGCCCAGTTACCTCCAACCTATGGTCTGCATTAGCGAACATACTAGGGACACAGCTGCACACCACCACGGCCTACCACCCTCAATCAAACAGGTTGGTAGAACGTTTCCACCGCCATCTGAAATCAGCCCTGATGGCCCACCTGAAAGGTCCTAACTGGGTCGATGAACTGCCTTTGGTCCCGCTCGGCATACACACTGCCCCAAGGAAGATCTCCATGCTTCATCAGCTGAACTCGTGTACGGTGCGTCCCTGGTCATCCCAGGGGAGTTCATACCTGCCCTTCGGGTGGCAAGAGGAAACAACCCGCGGCAGTCCTGGAAAGACTGTGCGAGAGGCTCAGCAGCTTGGCACCGATTCCCACTTTGCGGCATGGTCAAGCCCCATCCTGTGAGCCCGAGGAACTATGAGACTGTAAGTTCGTTTTCATTCGCAGGGGCACACCCCGGACACCATTGCAACGACCATACGAGGGGCAGTTCCTGGTCATCAGGAATAATGGGTCCAACCTTTAGTTTGGACATTGGGGGTAAGGAAGAAGTCTTCATGACAGACCGCCTCAAACCAGCCCATTTAGATCTACAACAACCAGTCGAGGTTCCAACACCGCGACGCAGAGGCTGACCTCCTGAGCAATGGCTAGCACAGCCCGTGAACCTTGGGGACGGTATCACCGGTTCTGGGGGGGGGGGGGTGGTTGTGTAGTGACTCACCATCCGAGCAAGCGAATCGGCTCGGCGGTCAGGTCGGCGCGTTGTCGGAGCGTGAGGCCCAAGATGGCGCTGGGCCTTCGCCTTCCCCGAGCGACAGGGAGAACCCGCGTGAAAGTTTGATGACGCAGCGCATAGTGTCATTTCCGTTTTCAGTGGGCGGGAACCGTTCCTCTTAAAAAGGCCCACGCAAAGCGGAAAAATAAATCAGTTTTGTTCTGCAAACTCATCTAGCGTCTTACTTTCGTATCGCGGTAGCAGCCGCTACATGGTTGACATTTCAGGTCAAGACCCTGCATCAGGACAAGAGTGTAGATGGAAGCTAGTTAGTACGTACAAGGGAGAGGAAAGGGTGAGACAGATGCTGGTAGGTGATAGGTGGAACCAGATGATGGGGGGAATGATGAGGAGGTGCAGCCACAGATACTGCTTGACCCACTGAGTTCCTCCAGCAGTTTATATTTTCGCTCCAGATTCAGCATCTGCAGTCTCGTCTCTCCATAATGAGGGGATTGGGAGTGGCATGAATACAGCAATGGAAATGTCATCTTCGATTGGGAAGGATAAGCATCTAATTGCTATGTGAAAATCAGCTAATTTTTTGGCCATTAAGGAACTGCAAAAAAATTGCATAAAACATATAACAAGCTCTAAATAGACAAGTGATTGCTGCAGAGGTAGGTGATAGCGCACTAGAACTGCCAAAAGTTGCAGGTGGTGAAAGAGTGCCACAGAGGGAGCAGTCATTACAGAAGAATGAAAAGAAGATGTGCAAGGAAGGTGGGGCAGGTGGTTGCATCAGAATGAGGTTGCTAGAAACTGCAGACAGTGAGTCACCAATCACCGCCGGCAACCCCTCCTCTTCCCGCACAAGCTGCTCTATTACCTCAACCCTTCCCATTACTAATGGACTTAAAACACTCTGATGCTGAATTTATTTGAACTTTAAATTTAACATACAGTATTAGTTGTTCACATTGCGTTGGGGAGAGCAAACATGTTAAGGAATCTAAAGGCAGATTGGTGACCACTCGCAGAACACCTGCTACTTCTCATCTCCATCACAATCCCACTCTGAACTCAATGTTCTTGCCCTTCTACAATAATCCAGTAGAGCTCTGTGTAAAGGAAGGGCAGATGTGCAGGGTGGTAGAATCCTGTTGACGATGGCAGAAATTGTGGAGGATGATCAGGTGAGGTGGAAGGCGAGGACAAAGTTCGTGCTCTCCTTGTTCTGATTGGGAGGAGAGGAAGGTGAGAGCAGAGCAGAAATGCTTGTAATAGAAGTTCCCTGGGTTGAGAGCAATGCCTTGACTTCCAAGTAGACAGTTCTATCCCCACCACCCAACTCCCCTTCCCACAGCACCACCCTATAAAAGCTGCAGTCGATGCAACACCTGCCCTTTACCTCTTCCCTTCCCTCCATTTAGGGACTCAAATAGTTCTTCCAGGTGAACCAGATGTTCACTTACAATTCTTCCAATTTAGTGTGAGCACTGAATGCAGTACAAGGCAATTCCCCTCTATGTTGGAGAAACCAAACCCAGATTGGTTCAGTCCAGAAGGGCAATCCTGAGCTTGTTACTTTAATTCCCCATCCCACCTCTGACCTCACTTTCTTCAGCCTCCTACGTAGCTCTAATGAAGTCTGATGCAAGCTCAAAGAACAAGACCTCATCTTCCGTCTTGGTCACGTTGTTTCATTCAATATTAAGTCTTGGGGCTGCAATTTTGGGTGAGTACCCCCTTTTCCCCTCTTTCTACAGATGTGGATGTACTTTCTGTTTGAATTTGTTGCTTTCTTTCTTTCCTGTCTCTAACCACCATTTTTAAAGTGGTTGCCATATTGACAACTTTGGTTTGCATCCTATCACAGCCATTCCCTGTATTCTTTCCACCTTTCCCCACTTCTGCAAATTAAAATATGCTTGTTTGCTTTTTTTTACCCTACTTCTGTTGAAAGGTCCTTGACCCAAATTGGCAATTCTGTTTCTTGCTCCACAGATGCTGAGGCAATCTGTTGACTGCTTTCAGCATTTTCTGTTTTGTTTGGATTTTCAGCATCCGCAGTGTTTGAGAGTTTTATAAACAAGTGCAGGTAACAACTGGACGAGGCACTAAAAAACTAGTCAAGGCCTTTTGGGTTCAACCAAGGGTGATATAGGAGCCCAACTCACCCATGCAACTGTGTTTCCCAGCGAGCTAGTCCCATCTGCCCATGTTTGGCCCACAGCCCTCTAAAATCTCTCCTATCCATGTACTTATCTAGATGGCTTTTAAATGTTGCTAATATGCCCACCTCTATTTCTGGCAGCTTATTCCAAATACACACCACCCTTTGTGTGAAGAAGCTGCCCCTAATGTCCCTTTTAAATCACTCACCTCTGATCTTAAACCTATCCCCTCTTGCTCTTAGCACCACTCCTTGGGGGGAAAAGAAAACCATGTGCTTTCACCCTGTCTATGCTCCTCATGATCTTGTGTACCTCTATCAGGTCATCCCTCAATCTCCTACAGTCCAGGGAATAAAGTCCTGGTCTACACAATCTCCTCTTGTAACACTGGCCCCCAAGTCCAGGCAACATCCTGGTAAATCTTTTCTGCATCTTTTCTAGTTTAATAACATCTTTCCTGTAATAGGGTGACAAAAACTGATTTTTTTAATAGCTTATCGCCATGGCAACTTTGGCCTTGCTTTAGAGACATTTCCTTTATCCTATGTGTCTCTTCCCTCAATCCCTCTGCAACTTAGAGCTAACATGTTTTCTTCTTTTCAATTACTGACAAAAGATCTTCAAACCTAAACATTAACTCCTTTCCAGAGATGCTGCCTGACCTGCTGAGGGTTTCCAGCATTTTCTATTTTGTATCTAAATTGTGCAGGCTAGAGAAAACTACAATAGTTCATTTTTTAAAAATAATTATGCTTATACAATTACAGTCCTGAGGCAAATGAATGACATTTTTCCTTGGCTAAGTATCAGTGAAAAATACATGTTATAAAACTGGGAATAAAATATTTTGTAAGACCATATCATGAAGTTTATTAGGCTTTTTCTTTGCTTTAAATGAGAGCCTGTGAAACAATAGAGATATTCCAAAGCTTAGTGTAGATTGAAATCTTCATTTAATTTTTGAGAAAATGCCTTTCAAAAAAGTGTTACTCTGCTCAATTAGCTGGAATTAAATTCTATCTAAATGCTATGACAACCAAGTATCACAAAATCTCTGAAACCTTTTTTTAAAAAATAGTAGTTTTTAAAATGTCCCATTTTATTAATTAAGGCAAAGCTCCTTTGATGTTAAGATTTATTTCAAAATCAATTCCTTAGTCAGGGAAAAGATTACAATAAGTTTTGCCCGATGTTTGAATATCATGATCTTAAATATTTCACATGGCTGTAAATGAAGGCCAAGAACTCCTCTTCTGTCACATCACTTTTAAAATGGTGCAAATAGGTTTCTTCCAATAAATTGGTTTATGGCTTCTCCATTCATGTTTTCAATACACTGCAGTTACAATTTGTTAATTGGACAAAAAGAAAACAGATCTTAGTGAATGGAATTAATTGCATTAAAAGAAACTGACACATCCCTGTTCATTTTCAAACTTCAGTCATAAGCTTTTGATAACTATTTAACTGTATTAAAAGATACATTTTTCCCCAGATTACGCAAATACTTGTGGTATCTGGGCGCAATTGCTTTCCATATTATGGCCATGATAATGCCATTATTTCATATTTTAGTATCATGTTTTACTGCCAATAATCTACTAACAGTTATTATTCTAAGTTTTAAGATATCCTTGAATTTTGACAGTGGAAATGGGGATCGTATTTAAATACTTAATTTGATTGGATGAAATAATCTGCTTACAATTTACATAGTGAACTAGTTTTTGGCTATATGAAATACTAAACCTACACTAAAATTTATTTTAGAGAGCTTCTTGCAAATTTATGGAGGTCTTAATCAGAAACCATGTTTGTGCGAGAGACAGCACCATTACTGCTGAAATTCAACAGCATACCCATGCACATCTGGAGACTGAACCACACTAATGACCATCAAAACATGCAAATACTCAGCCTGCAGAGGCCCTGATAAATCTCGTCACGCTACCACGATATGCTGCAGATCACAGTAACTCACCAGTTATTTAAAAGTCTACAAACCAACAATGTTCAAAATTAAAGGAATGAAGAAAAGATGTCCATCTAGCCAAGTTAAAGTGGCTTTCTTAGGGGATTGAAGGAAGACTGGATCCAAGATGGAATCGTTATCTTCTGACACCACAGTACATAACCTCACAAACTAAGAGCAACTGGTTAGTAAGTGTAAGGTAAGCATATATACTGTAGCATATTAAACATTAGTCATAATATTAAAATATTAAATATTAAAAATACCTTTGTTCTGTTGGAAAATCATCGCACTAAAATAACCAAAAAATTGCTTAGAAATGAAAATACTAAATGCTACAATACTTTAAACAGAAGTAGAACCTGCAAATAAATCTTATTGTGTAATGGTGACTCTGACCAATTTTAGATGCATCACAGCTTGGTTTGGAAACTGCTCTGCCTCAGACCACAAGGAGTTGTGAACGCAGCCACGTCCATCACGCAAACCAGCCTCCCCTCCATTAACTCCATATATACTTTCCGCTGCTTCAGAAAAAGGGGCCAACGTAAGCAAGGACCCCTTCCACCCTGGTCACTCTCTCTTCTCCTCCTTCCCATCAGGCAGAAGGTACAAAATCTTGACAGCACATACTTGAAAGCTTGAGGCTCAAGAACAGCTTCCATCCTGCTATTATCGATACATTGAAAAGCTTGTCTCTCACTGCTCACAAAAAGCTTTTCATTGTATCTCAGTACATGTGATAATAATAAACCATATTCAATTTTGGAGACGTGCAGGTTTGGACTTTCTAGCTAAAAGAGGACATACATGCCGAGAAGTTCGTGTAAAATGAATTCATTAGATTGACTCTTGGGATGAGAAAGTAGTCCCATGAAGTGAGATTGAACAAAACTGGCTGAACCTCACTGGAGTTAGAAGAATGAGAGGTGAACATATTGAAGCATGCAACTGTTGAGCTGGATAGACGCTGATATGTTATTTCCTCCAGGTGAAGATTGTAGAACTAGGAGATGTAATCTTGGAACTAGTTCTTGTTATTTCGGACTGAAGAGGATAAATTTACTAAGGGCTGTGGACACTCAGTTGTTAAGCGCACACTAGGCTGAGATTGATGGATTTTTGGACACTAACAGAATCAAGGGATATAGGGATAGGGAGTAAAATGGATTTAAGGCACAGAGTCAGCCCTGATCTTAATGAATGGTGGACTGGGCTCATATGCCTTACTCCTCTCCATTTCTCATATTCCTTCAATAGTCTTCTTCAGCAGTCTTTTAGGATTGAAGATGACTTGCTTCTACTCTAAAACCAGAGTGGAAACTTCAGACTCTGCCACCAGAGTTCATGGCTGCTGGATGGGGCAGGCGGATGGGAGATTATGTACTCATACTATCACTTACACCAGGCTTCCGAGTGCTCCTGTCAAATGAACAAGGTTCTCAATGTCAACCTGAATGCTTCTCCTTCATTTAGAACAATCACAGGCAAGGGATTTCCATGAGTCAATGGTACATTGTACTTTTTCCAGTTAGGTTTAAGGTTTGAGAACATTCTTGAATTGTTTCCTTTGTTCACCTTGTAATTTCTTGCTAAGACCTATAGCAGAGGATGGTGTTCCAAAGGGGGGGGTAGGTCAGTAAAGGCATCTTGTTTGCTTAAGTGCAAGGCGCATTTTCTTATGTACTTCAGCGAACAGGAGATGACATGGTGAGTTTCAGTCTCAAAGGGTCCACAGGCGTTGTCTGCCTTATCTGGCTCAATGACTGAAGTTGGAGGGACTTTGTTTGGACTAGAGGCAACATGAATTGAATAGTTTTCCCTTTGTCTCTGTGGATAGTCTTTTTTTGAATATGGTCATGATTAGTAACCTACCCAATTATGGGTTCTTGCAGGAAAGAGGTAAAATTAAGCTAACAGTTAAGAGCTTCTCAAACCAAATATTGTAACATTCTTATGAAAACTAACGAACCACATGAATCTACTTGGAATGCATCAATTTAATAATAAACAGAACCTTTTAATAAAAAAAGTACACAACTTGTATTTTTTAAAATCCTGTTAAATGTATAGTGCATTTACATTTATGCAACCAATACGACATAGATCAACTTAAATCTGCTGAGGGTCCATTGTTATGTTCTATGACAGAATAGAAAATAATCTGGGCCAGATTTGCACAGGAAGTTCCAAAATAACTTTTAAATTCTCAAGGTCTTACTGTCAAGACTTTGCCACATTTGTACAAGCTACCACACAGTTCAGATGGGAACATATAACCCAAGACTCTTACAAATTCTATAAATGTGCAGTGGAGAGCATCCTGACTGGTGGCATCACAGCCTGGTATGGAGGCTCCAATGCACAGGGTCGAAAGTGGCTACAGAGAGTTGTAGACTCAGCCAGCTCTATCACAGGCACAACCCTCCCACCATCGAGGACATCTTCAAGAGGTGGTGCCTCAGGAAGGCAGCATCTATCATTAAGGACCCTCACCATCAGGGACATGCCCTCTTCTCATTACTACCATCAGGGAGGAGGTACAGGAGCCTGAAGACCCAAACTCAACAATTCAGGAACAGCTTCTTCCCTTGCATCAGATTTCTGAAATGATCCTCACTGCTGCTTTTTTTCTTGCACCATTTATGTTTATCATTTATAGATTTTTAGGTCTTTGCACTGTACTGCTGCCACAAAACAACAAATTTCACAGCATATGTCAGTGATAATAAATCTGATTCTGATGTTTTATTTCACCAAATGTAAAATTAGCAGTATTTTTACAAACTTGGACACCCATATTTTGTTCAATATATCATCAGCAGGTGTCCTCAAGTAAAGAGTCAACAGATGTTCCACCAGCTGTGAAAATCTGATTATAATCTTCTCATAAATGGAGCAACTTACTATTGCGTCCCAGTGCATACATCATCCTGAAGGAAGCACGTGCACAAGGTTAACATTGTTGGAGGGTTACAAATCCATTAGTGCAATTCCATTTATTTGAGAATTAGTTTTGGAATCATTATCAAAGTTATAGCTACCCTGAAGCTTCTCAGTTTTCATTTCGGATATTTTAAAAGGTACATTTCCACACAAATGTATTCCAAACCTTGATTCATTAATAACCCATCACCATTGTGAAAACAACATGCACATGGATCTTCAAATAAGATTTATAAAATTACTTCCTTATAAATAAAGAGGATTAAAGATAACACTTTATTTCATAATTGTGCTGTCATTTTGCACGTCAATTCAGAAACTGAAGAATCTTGTAAATAATTTAGAAGTTTAAATATCAAATTTTGTCAAACATTGTCATATATTGGTGGATGCAAACCTTTCACTACAATCAAAACTTATGACATTGCATTAAATAGACCATAATAAAATCAAATAAATGGCTCTTGAAGCCTGCTCTGGCATTCAATAAGATCCACGGCTTATCTTGACTTCAACTTCATCTTCTCACACAAGCGTTCAATTTACTTATGTCCAAATTCTATCAGTCTTGAATATACACAAAGACTAAGCAGCCACAGCCCTCTAGCTACACAATCCTTTGAGTAAAGAAGCATCTCAACTCAGCTTTATATGATCAATCCCTCTTTCAGAGACTATGACTTCTATGGTCAGGGGGAAATAGCCTCGCAACATCTCCACTGTCAAGAATTTTGCATTTTTTTTTCTTAGTCATTCACAGATAATGTATGTCCTTGCACAAGCTACCATTTATTGCCCATCTCCACTTACCCTTGAACTGAATAACCTGCAAAGCCATTTCAAAAGGGCAATTCGGAGTCAACCACACATAGGCTGTACCAGGTAAGAGCAGATTTCCTTTGCTTTGTCACCATTAATGATGCTAATTCCAGACATATTTAAATTTCCTACACATGGTGGGATTTGAACTCATGACTCTGGGTCACAAGTCTAATCAACATAATATCTAAGCTATCATCCTCCAAATTTCAACAGAATCACCTCTAATATGTTTTAAGAAACTTTACAATGCAGTCAACTTAGTTTTACTAAGTACGTCCCTCACCCTTTAGGCTTCATGTTAACTTCAGACAAAGCTACATTCTCCTGCTAGAAGGACTCTGTAATCACTGCAGCCCATCCTGTGAAACAGTTGGTGAATGGCAAGTTAGCGTTTTGTCACCTCAACACTTTCTTACAATAATTTCCGATTAAATTCCATGCACCAGTTTCAGAACTAAATTAGATCAAGTGTGGTAAGAATGCAGTGGAATTAGTCATATCAATATAAATAGCATTTCTGAAGATTGTGGCTATCTGGATTAATAACATTCCTTAAAATCCCATAAGGGTTTTAAAACAAAGTCAACAAATATACTTCTGCATATATTCCTTTTTTCTTATGCAAGGAAAACATTACAAAGCAATTTCTAAACAGATAGTTTTTGATTGAAAAAAATCATACGTGAAACCAGAATTTTAAAAAAACAACATACAATATTTCTTATAAACTGACATAAAATTTATTTTGAAATGAATTTTGGGCCACAATAATTTTAACCAAATATTCACTAAAAAAAGTCATACTTCTGTCATCAGCTGTACAATACATACAGTATCATAAAACTGGCCACTGGGCCCCACTAAAACACATCAAGTGGCAACAGCATTTCACAAGATATTACATACATATATACAAACTTAACATTCAAAAATTCAACATATGTACAATAGGCAACTGCAGCATATTAGAAACACACATCTAACTTAGTGCTCATTTGAAAATTAACTTCTGCAATTGCTCTGTTAAAGCAATTGTAGCTGAGCAAAGAAACCAGAATACTAAAAGTCCTCTGTAACAGAAATTCACATTTTAGCAGAACTCTGCTCAAGTGCTATGAACAAAAATCATTACAAGTGTCAAAGTGTCAGGTTGGGCAATACTGCAAATCAGAACATGTTAAACCTTCGTTTTAAAAAAGTCAGACTTCTGTGCTGCAGTTATATATTCAGTTTTGTGGAACACAGCATTTATTTTTATATTTGAAAAATGTTATACGGACTTCACTTGAAACCACCACAACGTTTAAAAAAAAATTAAAAATTTTCAGTTTCATCCAAAGCTAGAAGTTAACAAATGGAGGCTTTGAGATTTCACAGAGTTAGTCATGGCGCATTATCACAGGGCAATTGAACTGGCCTCAGATGGGAATTTTCTGGCCACATATACAGCTGGATATGTGAAAAGGAATGCACTTTGGTACACATCAAATAATTGGGTTTTTCTTTAATTACTAGAAAACCTTTGAGGTAAATGTAAAAAATTGTTATCACCTCCTGTATTAAGTATTTTCTTGGAAGCCATTTGTACTGTTGACAAAATTCAAGGATCCAACTGGACAATCAAAATGCACTTCAGTATATAGAGTATTTCCACTTTATTATTAAAACAAAGACATCTTGATACATAGAGCAGTTGCAAATAGAAAATTAGCTGCAGCCATTCATTCACTTTACAAACTGTGTACGCTGACTACAGCACAGTCAAATGGATAATAAATATTTGATAGATATAAAGGAAGTGCTGGAAATACTCAACAGGTCAGACAGTTGTTTTTATTTAGAGCTTCCAGCTTTGTGGGATTTTGCTTTCCTAGTTAACACAAATGTTTGTCTATTTGGGACTAGATGAAGACTTCAATCTTAATCTCAAAACAGGACACTAGGAATCTGCAATGCTGAAAGGGACCAGAATCCAGACAGCAGATGGACATTTTCCTTTTGAACATTTATGTTTAGTGTAGTTCAGTAAACTAAACTTCCCCTTTAGATAATCAGTTAGTTTTATTCATCTAATTCTAATATCTCAAGAAACCAAATTTCCTTTTTAGGAATGGGGATTGCACCAAATTTTGTTTGGAATATTTGTCAATATTTAGTTCATGTTACTTTACACAACAAAACATACATAAAGGAGAACGTTGATTATTCATTTCTGAAAGTACTCTGACGATCACTAAATTTCCCAAATTAAAAATGTTTTAATTGACTTTAACTAACTATTTTTAAATAATGATGGGTACCCACTTCCCACCCAAAACCTCAATTTTCACTAATATTCTCCCTAAAAATGTTGACTACTTATTGGACTGCAGTTTCATGAACCTAGCCCAAGTACTCAAGCTTCATTAGGTGACCTTGAATCCATAGTGTCACCAGACTGAATGGCTCACTTTCAATTACAACCAGTATCAGAAACCCCACCAGCCATAATCAAAGATAGAAACCGGTAACAGAATCCCAACATCACTCTCGAATGCTTTTTTTCCCCCCAGATTTTAGTTACAGTCTCCTTTTATACAAAATGCTGTAAAAGGGACATCTTAAAAAGACCATTAGAACATTTAAATATCACATCAAAATCTGTCACTGTTAATTTGGTTGCAGCTTTTCTTGCACAGCTTAGGAAGTGAATCTAAATCTTGAGATTTCTTTTAGTGTTATTCAAATCTTCGACACTTTAGGGTTGAATGAATTTATTTAAAGTGAACATTCATTTCTTTTCAGACCATCCAAAAAAATGTCGCCAATTAGCTGTATAAACTACTACATTACTAGTGTATCCATCATCAAAGAATAATCAATTGCTTGTAAAACCCCACAACATGGCACTGATAACAAAAGGCACACTGTTAATACTAAGGGCACAAGTTGCCCATTGTGAGAAAAAATGTTTTACATGCCCATATCATTTTAAACTGTACTGTTTGTTTTTGTGTGGTGAAGCAACCGTAATGGTTCTGAACAATGATGCGCAGAGAAGCTTCTATTCACATTATAACCTGAGACCTCATGACACCAAATTGTTATCAAGTTAGAACATGTACCATGGGTATCTTCAAACAAGCCACCTACAAGATTTAATTGGTGGCTAAAATTAGCTAAAACTAATATAGCCTTCTGAGCCATAACTATACAGTACTAATCAATCTACACTAAGTGGAGCCAAAACATACAATTCTCTTAAATAAACAAATGGACTGTGATTACTAGTAATGGTTAATTACAACATGTGCAACAGAAGTAAAGCTTTGATTGGAGATATTTTTCAACAAGTGAGCACATATAGAATTGCTCAAAATAACTTTCAGGCCAATTCAAATACAAAAATATCTTTCTGGTAAATGTATAAACCCAATGCACAATAACAATTGTTGTAGTGGTATTTCAGTGATACTGTAAAGTTAAAACATAATTAAAAATATTACAAAGCATAAAAATACTACAAAAGGATAGTCTGTTATCTCAAATATTGCACCAAGATGAAAATGCAATATACATTGAAATACACTGATCAGATTTAATTTTTTTCTAACAGTGAAGGTTTATTGGCTTAAACCCAAGTGCTACAAAGTTTCAATTTGTATCACTAACTTTCATTTATCTCCCTTGAAAACATACAAAATCTTCCCAGAGATAGGATGGCTGTCAAAAACATTTGAAGATCAACTGCTTGACGATGTAGGGTCTAAATCCAAATGCATATTTTTGTTTTGAAGATACTTGGCATAAATTGTAGTATGCTTTATACCAGCCTAACTGGGGACCATGCTTTGAATATTAGGTCTTTCAGGTAAAAGTAGTTCAAATTTAGTTTGTATATTATTTCACATCTTATGATCAATCCCAGCTCATTCACACAAGATAAAGATATTCTACCTTTTGATTTAAAAGAAACTTAACACAGCGGCCTGGAATTTGTGATAAGTAATAATGATTAGGCTGTCAGCGCCTACAGTTTTAACAGAAAATCTGTACAACTTCTGGCATATACAGATGTAGAGGTGAAAGTGGAAACTTGGAATTGGTGATCAAACTCCCTATCATTATTTACTTAAATTAGTAAACTGACGAGAACTTTAGATATTTCTGAACTATTTGTGAGGGAAAAAATACTGAAAATGTTACACTTTGCTGCAAAGAAGTATGATTAAGATTTTAACGGTGTACTAAGCAATAATTACTGTTTAACCACCTCACTGGAAATAGTTTTTTTTCCCCAATTTTCATTCCTTCATATTTCAAATGCCATGTTTTTAAAATAGATATGTTAAAATCATTTGATATTTCAGGTATGCCCTCAACCATACCAATTTTTATTTCATTCATCTTAAAAGCTTTCAAATGTTTGTTAAAATTATTTCCTAGTTTGCCACCAGTGAAGATTCTTCAAAGGTCATCCTAGCCTGTTTGATGGCCATGCTGCCAACAGCAAATGTGGTTATGATAAAAGAAATACATGTTGGAGATCATTAGGTTTTTTTGTATAGTTTCTTATATCCCACCTTTCCACATATGCCCCCCACCACCACTGTGGCCTCACCACTGAGAACAAAATCTAAGACATTACAATTACTCACCAAAACGTCCACTTGAACAAATTCCTGTCATACAACTTACTCCTATTGCTTCCATTTTTGACAGCTGGATCTGAACAGAGCTATTTTCATTAGAAGGACAGATACAGGAGATAATGAGGTCTATAAACTTTCTTAAACATTCTGACATATTTCAGCTCATTTTAAAATTAGTTTCGAAATAAAGACAAGTTGCCAATCAACCTCAAATCTAGATTAAAAACATTTATAAACAGATACATTTTCCAAGTTATTAGCTTTGTTAGAACAACTAAACAGATACAATGGTGGCACAAGGAGGACATTAACAATAGGAATAATGAGAAACTAAAAACTATGTCCCAAATTAGAGGGCTTCATCATAGATTTTCCAAAAAGAGTTGCTTTAAAATAAAAAGTAAATGCACTTCATCCTTGATTAGCAGGAGTCACTGTCAAGAATAAAATTCCTAATCAATAGTGATATATAATCTGTCATTAATTTGTCATATTAAATGAATGGTGACATCTTTTGACAACTTTAAGTGTTACACAATCTGACCTACATATTCATATGCCCAGAACGAAAAGGCATTTAACCTCACATGAAAACCACCTTCCAATAATGCATGGTCCCCAGCAATCAGTAAAATTATTTTCCTAGTTCTTAACAAATGGTGCTTAAGTTCCAATATTGAATAATTACAAAGTTCTAAAAAATATATAAAAGTTCAATTGAATAAGGCTCAGAGATTCAGTGAAAGGTTTCCCTCGCATCTCTGGTATAAACTTATTCAACTCAGCTAACCAACTTGGGCAAAACTGTTCGTGTTTGAATATTTCCATTGGCATCAGTTATCTGTGCCAAATTAGTTCTTAGCTTTGAGGTTGAGCCTGAAGTTGGAGGCAATTTAGAAATTGATGTAATAGCACCACTGCTTTCTGTCGCTCTCTTTGTTGAAGCTTTCTCACCAGCTGGAGGCTTTGGTAAGCGTCTCCGGAGCCAAGGGTGTCGCAGTGCCTGGCTGGGTGTCATACGCAACGTAGGATCCCATTCCAAGCACTGTTTCAGAAAGTCCAGAAAGAGAGGATCATCACATCCTTTCAGGGCCGTGACCCAATCCTTGCTCCCTGGGGGGCCACGAAGCTTTCCTCTTCGTGACCGTCCTCCATTAAGAACCACTGACCCATCTGGCAAAGTAGTAACAGTGCAATAACGGGGATAACCTTTTGAACTCACAAAATTTTTTGGCTCGTTTTGACTGATCTAAAACTTCTGAGGTGCAGTACCCAGCAACTCAATCATGCAAGCAAGCTGGTCCCCTTCATCTTCTCCAGGCAACAGTGGGTAACCCGTCAATAGTTCAGCCAGAATGCAACCCAAACTCCACATGTCTATAGGCATCCCATAGCGAGCTCCAAGGATCACTTCAGGTGCACGGTAAAATCTTGACTGTATGTAAGTGTACACACGTTGGTGTTCGTAACAACTAGAACCAAAATCTATAACTTTAATCCCACTTCGCCCCTGCTGCTTCAGCAGAATATTCTCCGGTTTAAGGTCACAATGAATAATTCTATTCTTGTGTAAAGCATCCAAGCACAGCAAAATTGATTGCGCAAACTTGCGAACCAATGGCAGACTGAAGCCTTGAAATTTATTCTTTTTAATCAGCTCATAAGATTCATGCTCAGCAGTTCAAATGTCATGCAAATGTGGTTGCGGAATGTGAAGTTTTCCAGCATGTGGATGACATTCATAGTCTGATCTTTGTCTTGTTTCTTCAGGTGCTCGAGAATCCGTATCTCTTCAGCAGCCTGTCGATGGAATCGTTTCTCATTCCTCACCATTTTCAGGGCTATATGCTGGTGCTGTTTGTGATCATAAGCTTTCACAACCTGACCAAAGCTCCCTTTTCCAATTACTTTCAAAACTTCATATCTATAGGTGATGTGATCATGAGGTACATGGATATAAGAGCCCTGGTCATCATCATAGCCACCATTATTTGAGCCACCAACCACACCTTGCCGTTTCTTTGCATTTGGACCAACAAAGTAGATTTCAGGATAGTTGAATATCTCATGGTGTTCAAATGCTGACAGTTTGTGCATATACTGCTTCATGGCTTGCTCTGGTGTCATGACAGTAGATTTCACTTTTGAATTACAATCTGTTGACTTTACTGAAGCAGAGCTTCCCTGCCGCCTGTGTGAACCCTCCAGCTGCTTGTCCTGAACCACTGGTAATGACGTTTTACCAACTGCAGTAAGTCCATTTGTTGGAGTGGTCAAAATAGTCCTTTTGTTGCTGCTGTCTTCAAAAGTTGTTGTACCTGGATCTGGCCATGGCTTCCAATGTGTAGGTGGTCATTCATTATGTGTTTGCTACCTCCCAATCTAAAAAAAAAAGTCACAGGAGATTTGGTTGGGGAAGAAAGGAAAATACTTTACATCATGATAGACAATTAAGTAAACAAAAAAAACTAAAGCATGTTCTTTTTGAATTAAACATACACACAGATGGAATCTCTGTATGCTATATTTCAAGTTCTACTTTCTTCCTCCTTACAGTTAATATTCTGTATGTATGCAAGACAAGCAACTTTGTATGACTTCAAGTGATTGATTACCAAAGTACAACATGGACTTAAGAGAACCAGGAGTCAGTCATCTGGTCCCTCAGGACCTACTCAGCCATTCACTATGATCATGGCTGTTCCATTATCTTTTTTAATCAATTGATTCCCTTAATATCTAAAATTCTCTGTTTTTGAATATATTCAGTGACCAAGCCTCCATAACCATCTTGGGTAGACAATTCCAAAGATTCATTAACCTACCATTAAAGAAATTTCTCCTCATCTTTATCTTCAATGACTGACCAGTTACTTTGAGAATCTGACTAGTGGTTCTAAACAACCCTAAGAACTCTGAACATTTCAATGAGATCATCTCTCATTCTTCCAAATACACACTGGAACATAGGCCTAATTTGTATAATCAAACCTGCCATTCCAGGAATCAACCTGTTGAACATTTTTGTTGTACATGCTCCATTTTAAGTATACCCTACAATATCCAGATGCAGTCTCACTAGGGTCAAATATAATTGGAGCGAAACATCTCAGCTCTTGTACTCAAATCCTCTTGCAATAATGACCTACACACTACCTGCCTTCCTAATTGCTTACAGTGATTTTTATACAATGGACGCCTTTTAATCTTTCATTTCTAAAACTCTGCCTTTGTATTTTTTCTACCAAAGTGCAACATCTTCAAGAACACATCTGATTCAGCAGGGATTACTCAAAGAAAGGTTCACAAGCATTTCTATGAACCCGTTCTTCAATTTAAAATACACCAGTTGCTAAATAAGAAAACTGTCTGGGCATAAATACTACATGGGACTCAACTAGAAAAGCATTTAATTATTTCAAGAAATGAACCTTCTGATCAAAAATTAGAGCTAAAGTGACATAATACTTAATTCAATGTATAAATGTTTGTAAACAGAAAGTTGTAGCAAAGAATGAATAGTAGTAAGACTTGGCAATCCGTCTGGGGGGGAGCATTCCAATCTTCAAGTCAGAAAATTATGGGTTCAAGTCCCAATTGTAAGGAGCGCCATTTTCAGATGTGAAACCAAGGACTTCCTCTCGACCAGGTGGATGTAAAAGAACCCAGGGAATATTTTGAAGAGTAGGGAGCCATCTCCAGTACCCAGGCCTATTTTGTTATTATCACCACCACATTTCTAGTCATTACCACATTGGCTCTATTCATTGCAAATTTCTACAATGAACTGCCTTCCAAATTTAAACTGCTATGGGACAATGCAAGGTTGTGGAAGTTACTGTATAAACACTATTATATTCACCATATACCTTCTTCCCCCCCCCCCCATGTGACTTTGTCCATCTTGGATTCCTATGATTGGAATATCTCTACAGTTTTGACATTATACTAACAGAGAAGTGAAACCCTGCTATCTCTATCCTAACTGAAATTCATTCTTAGACAAATGGCTAAATATTCCTTTTGATGCAAACTGAACATAGAACAAAGTGAAATAAAACACAGTATGGGCCCTTCAGCCCACAATGTTGTGCCAACCTATATAATCCTATCCCATGATCAATTTAACCCTTCCCTCCTTCACAGCCCATAACCCCATTTTTCTTACATTCATGTGCCTATCTAGGAGTCTCTTAAATGTCCCGATTGTATCAGCCTCTACCACTACCCCCAGCAGTGCATTCTGGCACCCACCACTCTGTGTAAAAAACCAACCACTGACATCTCCCCTAAACTTTCCTCCTCTGACCTTAAACTGATGTCCTCTGTTATTGGCCACTGCCACCCTGGGGAAAAGGTGCTGGTTGTCCACTCTATCTATGCCCCTCAATCTTAATCACCTCTATTAAGTCACCTCTCATCCTGCATCGCTCCAAAGAGAAAAGCCCCAGCTCAATCAACTTTTCCCTCATAAGACATGTTCTCTAATCCATGCAGCACTCTGGTAAAGCTCCTCTGCACCCTCACTAAAGCTTCCACATCCTTCCTATAATAAACCGACCAGAACAACGCTTTAAGTGTGGTCTAACCAGAGTTTTATAGAGCTGCAATATTACCTTGCGGCTCTTGAACTCAATCCCCCGACTAATGAAGGCCAGCACACCATATGCCTTCTCAACCACCCTATCAACTTGCATGGCCACTTTGAGGGATCCATGGACTTGGACCCCCAAGATCCCATTTTCCTCCACACTGCTAAGGATCCTGCCATTAACCTTGTATTCAGCCTTCAAGTTCATTCTTCCAAAGTGTATCATTTCACACTTTTCCACATTGAACTCCATCTGCCACTTCTCAGCCCAACTCTGCATCCTGTCTATATCCTGTTGTAACCTACAACAACCTTCTACATTATCCGCAATACTTTCAACCTTCGTGTCATCTGCAAACTTACTGAACCATCCCTCCACTTCCTCATGATGGTGTTCCTCACACTGTGCTGGAACTGACAAATATTTAAAAACAGAACATTGCCAGTTAAGAACCAACATAGATCTATATGCAAGAGACTGTAAGTGAATAGAACATGCTAGAAGCTGGAAATGGGCAGTATTTTAACTGTTTGGCTTATGAAAAGTATTGAACTGAGACAGAGGTAGAACCAGCATCCTTGGTGAAAACAAGTAATCTTGGTATTGCTGCAGATGTGGCTGGAAGCTCATTTCATGGAGCAAGTGAGATCACGTTGTGAAAAGTCAAGCCTTCGAGTGACTGGGAAAGGGGATGATGGGGTTGATGGCCAAGAAGCAAAGTTCAGGGATCAAAGACAATAATATTGGCCTTCCCAAGATTCAGTTGCAGGAAGATACAACTCATTCAGGACCAGATGTCAGCTCAGCAGCAACAAGAAAAAAAAAACTTATAAATGGAATGGAAGAGTTGGTGGTTAAATAGCACACTTCATAAATTGAAATTTGTATGGTAGAGATATAGCACTGGAGAAATTAATGGGTCTAAAAGGCAACAAATCACTTGATCCTTGTGGCACATTCATTTTCATCTTCCAGTATTTCCCACACTTTAGCATAGTTGCCTTTCCAATCTGTGGGAACCACGTAATCCCCTACGAAGGGAACCATAGGGTGGTTAGCCCAACACAAGTGGAGAAAATGTTTGCATCTTTTCTTTAAATTCATTTATGGCATAAAGTGACCGGTATTTATTGCCCATCCCCAATTCTCTTCGAGAAGCTGGGGGTGAGCCACTTTCTTGAACTGCTGCAATCCTTTTAGTGAAGGTGCTCTCAGTGTTGTTGGGTGGGGAGCTCCAGGATTTAGATCAAGAGACTAGAAAATATAAGCTATTTACTTCCAGGTCAAGATTGTGCACGACTTGGGAGGAGGTGGTTGTGCTCCCAGATACCTAATGCCCCCATCATACTTGGTGGTAGAGGATGTAGATTTGGGGGGTGCTGTTGAAGTAGCCTTGACACACACACCAGTGATGGAAGGAGTGAACAACAGATGGTGGTTAGATGGGTGGCAATAAAGTGGGCTGCTTTCTCCTGGATGGTGTTAAGTTTCACGAGTGCTGTTGGCAAACTGATCTGGACAAGCAGAATATTCTAAAAACTTCAAACTGGTTGATTGTGGGTTATAAAAAGCCTATCCAGCAGCAAGTCAGTGGCAACCCAGCCTCTCACCTGCTCCTTATCCACGGGATTTATGTGGCGGGTTCAGTGATAACCCCGAGAATGTTGATGATGATGATGGATCTCAGGAACGGTAATGCCACTCAGCACCAAGGGCTGGTGATTAGGCTTGCAATTGTTGGAGATGGCTTTGCTGCATTCAATGTATTTGGACTTCTAGAAAACGTTAGGGCTCATGGGGTTGAGGGCAAAACATAGTGCAGGCTGCACATCGGTTAACAGGCAGGAGAAAAACAAGAGAAAAAATGTAACTTGCAACATTGCCAGCTGCAACAAGTGTACCACAAGGATCAGAGCTTGGGCCTCAGCTATTTACAATTTCTATTGACAATTTGGATCAAATATCAAGTTTGCTACCTTTATTGAATTAAGGAAAGTGACCAAGGAGATTTTAAAAAAGCTGCAAAAGGTATATAGATGGGTTTGAGTGAGTGGGTAAAAGTGGATCAGATAAGAGCAACAAACAAGCAACTGGAGGAACTCAATGGGTCAGGCAGCATTAGTGGATGGAAATGGACAGTTGATGTTTCAGGTTGAGACCTTTCATCTAGACTGATGAAAGGTCTCAACACAAAACGTTGAAAGTCCATTTCCCTCCACAGACGCTGCTTAACCCACTGAGTTCCTCCAGCTTCTTGCTTATTGCTCCAGATTGCAGCATTTGCTGTCTCGAGTCTCCACTCTGGATCAGAGAAAATATGGATAAAAATGTAAAGTTTTCCATATTGGTAGGAAAAACAAAGGCAAGACATTTTAAAATAAGAGAACTGAGAATCATTGGTATTCAGAAACCTGGATTTTCCTTCCTCTTTTGCACTATTTATTTTTGTAACTTATAATAATTTTTTTGTATTTATGTCTTACACTGAACTGCTGCCACAAAAACACAAATTTCACGACATATGTCAGTGATAATAAACCTGATTCTGAAGGTTAACATTCAGGTACAAACAATTAAGAAAAACTTTTGTTAGAAAAGGTCTAGAATACAAGTTTATGAGCAACTTCACATTCTACTCTATCTGCTCCTCTCATTGAAACCTGTCTATGGCCCTGTATAATTGCAGTACAATTTTTTGCAGAAATATTAGAAGACCACAGCTGGAGTACAGTGTAGAATTTGTGTTTCCTTGCCGGAGGAAGAATGTATCCAGAGGGAGAACAACACAGCTTCACCAGACAGATTCCCATGAGGAGAAATTGAGCAAACTAGACATATATTATCCTAGACTTGATAAGCTCTCATTTCTTTAAGGGGGCTTGATAGAGCAGATGTGGGGAAGAATTTTCTCCTTATTGCAGAATTCAGAACTCACAGTTAGTTTTCAACTAAGGGATAGAACATTTAATATTAAGATGAGGATCCTCAGAATCCTCTATTCCAGAGGGGTAGATATTCAGTGGTCAAAGATAATCAAGATGAAAATTGATAGATTTTTGGATACTACATAGATTAAGAAATATCAAGATGGTGTGGGGAGGAGCTGATGCAAAAGATTAGCCATGTTTTTTTTAATGAAACAGGTTAAATTAGCCAAATGACTTTCTCCTGCTCCAATTTCTAATACATTTATAATGGGCAATTTTACCACCCTGCCAACATATCTAAAACAAAATTATTTAGATCTAATATTGGAGTTCTAAGATAAAGGAAATGATTTAAAACCACAACAAATCCACATTTGCAAGCAGACCAGCATGAAACTCCACAGCAATTGCACTCGCCTTGAAAACACTTTCCTTTGAAATTAATGTTTACAGCAAAAGAATGTAACTTTAAACATTACTGGAAAATTATTTGGCAAAATACTGGATATTAATCTGCACATAGTTTACACTAGTGGGAAGAATGTGAATATTTTCCCACAATATGATATTACATAACAGGCAAGCAATGTGCTAATAGTTGCTTTTATTCAAACTAACCAAACTGACAAAGGACTGAAACGTACCAGAAGAACTGCCCAATATCACTTCATTAAAATGCACGCCTATTAAGAGTAAGCAATCTTCCTACTATTAGCATTTGAAAATCTCACAAGTAAAGTTTACTCCAAAATAAAAGTAAAAAAAAAATGCAAGCCTACCATAATACCCAGATAGATCAGTGCAAACTTTAATTACTGCAATCGCACCTAGAATTAAGTACCACACAAACCTTTCCAGGGAAGATAGACAGATTAAATATCAGAGCCCAGAAAAGATGAACATATAGCCTTGCTCTTCTATTTTGGTAATATAATCTATTTTGACACATTCTTAGCTTAAAGTGTGTGGCAGACACATTTAGCAATGGAGAAATGCTGACTTTTCACTTCAGTTGCTGAGGAGAAAATTTACAGCACCAAACTGGGCTGCTTAGTACTTGTGCTAAACCTAGACAGTGAGGTCTCAGCATTTGATTCCTGACATTTAAAAATTGTAAAGACACTTCTTAAACAATTACTAGAAACAGCTAAAAGACTGATTTGTGGAAAGTCTTTTTACAGGTTGCAAGATAGATACATTAAAAAAAAGTACTATTTTACTTCTAAAGATATTAGGTGCTCTCATCAAATGGGTTGTTCAGCATCTTAACTGTTTGTAAATGTTATCTCAAGCATCTTAAGTGAAAAAAAGCACACCATCCAAGCTGATAAAATAAATATATAGTCTGTAATACAAAATCCTATGATGGGAAGCTATGCAAATCAAAACTATAATTTTGTCCTTGGCAAAGCTGCTTTTATACAAGCAGCCAATAGAAGGTGGACATGAGGCATATAATTCATATCAGAAAAGTGACATGTGCAAGTTTGATGTCCCATGAAGCTTTATTCCACCTCCCACCACCCCCCACCCCCTCCACCCCCCCCCCCCCCCCCCCCCCGCCCATAGGTTATAATCTTAAATTCACAGCTACTAACATTGTGTATTATGACAAAGGGTTGTTGACCCGGAACGATAACCGTTTCTTTTTCCCCAGATGCTGCCTGACCCAAGTGTTTTCTGTATTTTGTTTCTAATATTTTATGCAGGTTTAAAAATGTATTACCACTTTAGATGGAATCTTACATGGTGATGTTTTTGTTTAAACTAACGCAGCAATGATCAGTTAAGAGAGTCTGTTCATTCCATGGTGTCTGCCTCCCAAGTACTCATGGTATCATGCACAACCTATATGACACGCTGCTAACACTTTCAGATTCAGCAAATGAGGTCAACTACCCAATTCTTACCACATTTTTTCTCACATTGTTGACAACCATTTCTTCAGATTTGACTTATCTTCTCTCTGACTCAAGCTCTGATATTCTCCTACCTCAGAAGCAAAGCAACTGTACTTTCCCTTTGTTTTCGTTTTGAAGAGGACTCTACCCTCCCTCAAGATCGTCTCAGTTGTTCCCACCTCTTGCCAGGCATCCTTCATGTTTCCACAACATCACTTGTGATGATTGTGTCACAATTAAAATACATCAACAAAATATACAAGACAATCTAACAATTTGGGCTATCAATGTTCTTCTTGTCAATGGGGTAGAAGTAGGGATGAGAAGACAGACCAAATCTATCACAAGTTCTTAATCTTAAGTAAACCAATGCAGCAAATTCAAAATTTAAAGATCAGCATGCCATTGTGCTAAAATGTCCACTGGTAAAAATATCAAATTAATGCTTTAATGATCGACTTCAATAACTTCTCTCTCCTGCTGCACATCCATCTCCTGGATCAAGTCCTACTTCGCAAGTGAAACATAATTCCTGGTAATAGTGAATTATTTATCATGCCTGTACAATATTGTACAAAAAAAATCTAACATGTTACCCTCGACTCCAGCTACTTAAGACCTCTGATCCTGGCATACAACTCCAGTCCAATACATTTTGTTTTAATTTGATTGTTTCTGAACGGTGTATATTTTACAGTCACTGTCTCATTTACAAGCACTGAGGTATCGGACTTCCTTGGCATCCAAAAGGATAAACATTTCTTGTTAGGTCGCTTAGTCCAGACTCATGTTGCAGGAGGATCAGTGTCCATCCCCTCTGCCCTCCACGGCCACGTTCATATCGATTGCACAGAAATTATTCAGTGGGTATGGGCGAGTTTTATGCAAGCAAGCAAGCATGAACAAAAATAACCATTTTCTAAAACACGACGTCCCTACGCTCGCTGGAGAAAGGTTCACGCTTGCTCGCAGCGGCCATTCGTTAAACGGTGATGTGTTTGTGTTTGAAAACCGGCGAAAATGACTGGGAATTGCAACAAAGCTGCATTTCAACCAAGTCCCAAAAAGGCTGCTCCCCACCCCCAATCCATACGCCTCTGATCTGTCAGACGAGTGAAGGAAGCCCAGGGCCTTCCAACACACACACCACATACAAACCGGTTTGTATCAAGAACATACACCGGATCGGCTGCAGTTTAAACTGCAAGATCACTGCCTAATCCCGTACCGTGTTTCCAAGGGAGAGGGAAGAGTAATTCACTTATGGCCTCCCCACCAAACTAAAACTTTATCTAAACTGCTTTTGCTGGTCGCTCTACTAATCTTATCAATAGCTTTGAATGTTTCAGCTCTTGCTGTAAAATACTGTAATCAATCGTGAAACGAGGAAAGGCAGGAGCTGCAATTATGAAATCATTTCAATCTGTGGAAAATGTCTATGGAAAACGCGCTGGTAGATCACCAAACTCACAAAAGGTTTATTCTTGAAAATTAAACGTGGAAATAAAGTGTGGGGTGAAATGGATTTCAATTCACATGTCTTTTCACTGTCTGAACTCAAGGAAAACGTTAATCCTTTTTCATGTTAATTGTTGCAACTACTGTTGAGTCTGCAATTCAACATGTTACACGCCGCGGTTACCATGGCAGATTTTCTTTTCTTTGTGCGGGTTTAGTTAATCCCGAAGCGGTTGCTCTGGTAATTTGTACCTATAATACACCATCTGAATTGGGCGGAATGTCTCTCTTTACCGTGTGACTCTTCAACGGCGGTAATCCGAGGGGCGATGGCGGATCGCCCAGCCGGGATCCTCCTCCGCCTTTCCGGGTATCCGAGCAGTCAGTCCCCGTCCTGTAATCCGGCTGCAACGCCGAGCTGTCGGCCGCCCTACCTGTCACACACGTTCAAACAACGTCAAAAGGTCGCTGGGCACAAAGCCTTAGAAGTCCCAAATGAACCATTCTCCACAACAATTACAACGAAACAACGCGCCATTAAATAAAACACACACACAAACCTCATCAAGCGCTCGGAAGTCAACGCGCCTTACATCATCCCATTCGCTCTCCCTCCACCACCCATGCCTGAGGGATAACTGGGAGCCCGTCCCTCACTCCCTCTATTCTGTTCCACATTCATGACTTCCAAAGGCCACCGAAGTGAGGTGGTGCTTGGCGAGCTCTTGTCCTCATTCCACGAGGGCGAGCACACTTCGAACTAGTCGGAAGTTCCTTCTCATTTCCAACCCCAACCCCAATGGGCAAGCACCGGGAGTTAAACCATTACAGACTCATCCCAGAAGCCAAGGCTTGGGGCGGCGATTGGGAATAGAATTGGATCGAAATGCAGAGTGTGGCCGTGGTTCACGGTGCGGCGGGGTGTTGGCTCTTTCCCCTCGCTTACTCCTTACCGGTTGGATAGACAGCAGCAGCACACGGTTTCCTCGTTAACATGGCCGCTCAGACAGACAGACAGAGAGAGAGAGAGAGAGAGAAGGGAGGAAAAAATCTTCAGCTGCTCCTTCCCGCAACTCCCAAGCTGCAGGGGGAGAATCACCAACATCCGGAGACACAGCACAAAGCCGCAGCAAACTGCTCCAAACTCGGCCGCTGTTGATCCAGCAACATAATGCATAACTTTCTATGTAAAACTACATTAAACGCCAGGCGCTTCTCCTGGCACAATCACACACACGCCACCGTATGGGAGCGGCTTTGTGTTGGCCACGGCAGTAGATGGTGATTGTGTAGCGCCGAGTGATTGTGGTAAAAAAAAACCGTCTGTCCGGTTGCTAAGTGAAACTCCATACGTACACATTAGAGAAGGAGAAAGAGTCAGTTAAAGCAGCCGACACCCCACAAACCAACCCAGCCTGAGCAACACGCCGACGTCACTCGGACTGCTCGGGGACAAGGGCAAGCGGCAAAGGCAACGGTTACCCACTCTGGTCGGAACAGTATCACATACAAGGTGTTATAGAGCGATGGTGCATAGTTTCTGGCAAAGTGTTTAATAACATCAAAGCAACTTCTTGTGCTTAAAAGCAACGATAAACACTACTCATGCTGCAATGTCCTTTTGTGACAAGAGTTTACATGGAGCCCACCCAGTTACAGGAGGCAAAGAGAGGAAAAAAATTGGATGACCCGGAGTTCAGCTCATCACTAGCAAGAGTCCCCATGCCTAATATGGGAATTAAGTGCTCCAATGAAACGCATCATTTATTAACTTTATTTGATGGCGTACACAATTGGCATTGAATCTGTTGTTTTAAAACAATCGCAATTGACATTTTCCTAAGGTGCAAAGATAAATCGCTCCTGCGATTTTCAAATGTGTTGTTTAAAATGTAAATACTGCTTAAGTTACATACTTCGTTAAATATATAAATTAACGAACAAAACAAATATGCTAATAAGAGCCTAATTTAAAATTGTCTATGTACTATATTAATTTCACATTTTGCAATTATAAATTCATTTAAAAAGTAATTTAGTGTAAGGGCATTTGTAATATCATCAGGGAGCAATGTTGTTTCCTCCATCTATGGTTTCCTAAAATGCAGCAAATGTATATATAGCTATAAGTTTCACTTTCAGTAGTAAATTATCACAGTTACAGATTTTAGGATGTTTGATGAAATAATAAATTACTTCTGACTGGTAAGAAGCAATATTTGCCAATGCAAGAAACTGTCTCAAATTATTATGATGAACTTAGAATTTATTTATCTATTGCAGTAGTAAACAGCAGGGAAATTTTAACTGTTATTTTGCCAGGCAGTGTTGCCATGCAACTAAAAATACAGGAAAGATAAAGAGGTCAGGCAGCAACTGTAACAAGCTGGACCAGTATAGGCACAATCCAAGCAGAAAGTTGTGAGCAAATATGGAGATAGGTAAGAAATCTGAAGAGTATTAATGAGAAAGCATTTAGAGAGGAAGAAAATCTTTAAGAAATTAATTAGTATTGATTGTATTTCCCTTTAAAATTTGTCAATTAACATTTTCAAGTCTGAGCTCAATAGAATTGTGTCTGAAAGAGTATCGACAGATATAGAGCCCAAGTGGGTGAATGGAATTAAGGCCAGTCATGGTGTAATTGAATGGATGTACATGCTCAAATATACTTAACCCCATTCCTGAATTCCTCCAAAATGAGTGAACAAATCGGATGGATTTTTTAAACCTTTGATGAGGCATTTCAGGGGTTGGTGATTTGACTGATGGTTTAGCAGCTGAAGGGAGAAAAATCATAGGACATCATTACTGAAGTGATATTGGATAAAGTAACACATGCTATTATGGGTAATTTTACTTATGATGTAGAGTAAACAAAATTCAAATTGGCAAGTGTAGCATTGGGAATGAGTTCATAGAGCGTATTTGGCATGGCTTCTTAGAGTACTATGTTGAGGAACCAACCAAGGGGCAGGCTGTTTTAAATGTGGTATTGTGTAATCAGACAGGATTAATTAACATTCTTACACAAAGGATCCCCTAGGAAAAAGTGATTGTAGCATGGTAGAATTTCAAATTCAGTTTGAGGGTGAGGGTGGTATAAGTTAGTATTAGCTCAAGTCGATAGGGGAAACAGATTAAAGGGTAAAACAGATAGATTAAGAGATTAGTAGTGGCAAATACTAAATGAGATATTTCATAGTTCTCTGCAAAGGTGTTTTCTAGTGAGGAAGAAAAATTCGATGAGAAAGATGCATCAACTGTGGCTACCTAAGGAAGCTAAAGATGGTATCAAATTGAAAGGAAAGGCATGCAATGTTGCAAAGATTAATGGTAGAATAGAGGATTGGGAATTTTTAGAAACCAGAAAAAGATGGCTAAAAAATATGAAGAGGGAACAGATGGACAACAAGAGTAAACAAGCAACTAACATAAAAATAGACATTAAGAGCTTCTACAAGTATATAAAAAAGAGAGTAGCTAAAGTAAACATTGGAGAATGGGAAATAGAGATTCTAAATAATTACTTTGAATTGGTCTTTATGCTAAAAGTTATAAAAATAATCAAAGGGCAAAAGAAAGAGGAGAACTTAAAACAATCTCTATCACCAGAAAAAGGAACTAGGCAACTAATGGAGTCAAAGGCCGACAAGTCCCCTGGACCTGAAGGCCTGTACAATGGGGAATTAAAGAAAGTGGCTGCACAGAGAGTGTATGCATTTGTTTTCTACATTCTGGAGAGGTCCCAGAGGATTGGAAAACTGCAAATGTAACACTACTATTCAAGAAAGGAGGGAGATAGAAAGCAGGAAACTACAGACCAATTGGCCAGACATCTGTCAATAGGAAAATGCTGGAATTCATTATTAAGCAGGTAATAGCAGGACATTTAGAAAACAATAAGACAATCAGAGGCAATGTTTTTTGTTTATGAAAGGGAAGTTTGTATTTGACAAATTTGCTAGAGCTCTTTGAGAATATAACAAACAGGGTGGATAAAGGGGAACCAGTAGAAACCATGTATTTGGATTTCCATAAGTCATATAAAAGGTTCCTACACAAGATGAGGCAGCATGGAGTTGGGAGTCATGTGGATGAGGGAGTAGCTAACCATCAGAAATAAACAAGTCAGGACAAATGAGCCATTTTTGGATTGGCAATTAGCAACTTAGTGGGGTACCACAGAAATCAATGTAGAGACCTCATCAATTTATATTGATTACTTAACTGAAGGAACTAAGTGTACTGTTGCCAGATACAAAGATAGATGGGTTAGCAAGTTGTGGGGAGAGCACAAAGAGGCTGCAAGGAGATATAGATAAGTGAAGTGATTATGCAAGAAGTTGGCAGATGGAATATAATGCCCAAAAATGTTGGCAGGAAGAATGACAAAACAAACTATTAATTATATGCAGTGACACTACAAAATGTTACAATACAAAGGGATCAAGTGCATGAAACACAAAAGGCTAGCATGAAGGACCAGCAAGTAATTAGGACATCAAATAGAATGTTGGCTTTTATCTCTAAGGAATACAGAGCACAACTGCAGGGAAATTTAATGCAACGATATTTGGTGTTGGTGGAGTCCCACCAGGACTAATGCATACAGATTTGGTGTTCAGATTTAAGGAAGGATGTGCTTGTATTGGAGGCAGTATAAAGAAGGTTCAGTTGTTTCATTCCTGAGAAGAAGGGGTTAACATATGAAGAAAGTTTGTACAGGTTGGATCTATTCTCATTGGATTAGAGAAGAATGAGAGTTGGTCTTAATGGAATGTATAAGATTCTGAGAGGGTTAACCTAATGAATGTTAAGAGGATGTTTTCCCGAATGGGGTATCTAGAACTATGGGGGCACAATTTCAGAATCATCAGTCATGCATTTACAAATATGTAAAAAGAAAGAGTATCAGTGAAGTCAAGTGTAGGTCCTGTAAGGTCAAAAGTGGGCACATTCATAAAGGTGAATATGGAAAGAGCAGAGCAATTAAGCAAATACAATGGTTCTGTCTTCATCAGAGGACATAAGTAGCTTTCCAGAGATCTTATGGAACCAAGAATCTAATGAAAATGACAAACTAACGGAATTAAAATTAGTAAGGGGGTAGTGCTGAAAATTAATGGCACTGAAAGCAAATAAATCTCAGGGCCTGATAGTGTGCATCACAAGGTAGCCATGGCAATAGTACATGCATTGGTACTATTTCCCAGAATTCTATAAATTATGGAATAGTTCCCAAGAATTGAAGGGTGGCAAATGTAATCTCACTATTTAGAAATAAAGGAAAGAGAAAACAGAAAACTACAAACAGTTGGCTTAACATTAATATTGGGGAAAATGATGGAGGCTATTATAAAGTTACAAATGAAAGGATACTTAGAAAATATCAGTGGGATTAGACATGGTTTCTGGAAGGGAAATCATGTTTGACAAAGCCTACTGGAGATTTCAAGAATATAACTGGTAGAATAGTTCAGGGAAAACCAATGGACATGATGTACTTTGGATTTTCAGAAAGCCTTTGGTGAAATCCCGCATAAGAGTTTAGTGTGTAAAATTAAAGTGCATGGAATTAGGAGAATTGCTCAATTTCTCATGTTCTTATGTTCTAGAGAACTCAACAAAGACCAGAGACTGGACTGCCCACATTTATGAATATAAACACTAATTATATATACAGATTCTGGCACTTTAATCTGTAATAGCCAAAGAGTCAAAGAGTACAATGAGCTTGCTATATTTTTGTGTCATCTGTAGTAACGAGCCAGGAGCAACAAAGGAACAGTGTTGTGTGAAGTCAAAGCTACCTAATTTCAGCATTTCTGCCTCAGCCTTTATAGGCTAGCAGAACTAACCAACATGCTTTGTATGCATACGACTCTTATTACCCAGTCTTTGATCTTTTTCTAGCTTTGTCAGACCAGTAGTGAAGCTTCTCCCTGTATGTTCTGTTTTAATGAAATGTTTGACAGCCTTCATACCTATTGGTGGGACATTGCTGTTTTTCTACTCCCACTGATTAAACAGGTTTACCTTTTATTTCAATTGTACTCATTTCTTCCCTTGTTACCTTCACAACACATGCTCACTGCATTCATCTCTACACCCTAGCACTTGCACAAACATCAGCCTCTCACAAAGCTTCACCTTCAGCTCCCCATCCTCAGTCCATAGGGTTACTTCCCCATTTCTCAAAACATTCACTGTTCACGCAAGAATTTTACATCCTTGCTTACCATTTACACAGACAATCATTAACTTTCACTTGCTCATTTTGAAGTTCACATCAGCACACTAGGCCAGCGAGAGGACAAAGACCAAGAAGGAGTATCCAACATTATAAAACTCACCTAACAGAACGTGAACCCTTGAAGTTCAGTGACACTGGTAAGGGCAAGGCTGATGGTTTATTTCTCTGGGATGTCTGCATATTACTTGTAATCAACTATTTCATTGCATTCTGTTAATTTTCAGCAAGATTCTTAAGAATTCTGCAGTCATCTAATAATATGCATCCTGTCTGGGACATTCTCATTCTTCCCCTTTTTCTCTTTCCTCAAGGTTTTTCTCAGCACCTGGACTCTGCAGAAGAAGATGCCTCTGAGAAACATCTCTTCCACAAGATGCAGTCACACATTCCGACTTTGCTATGCACCAACACAAACAATGACATTCCATGTGGGTTGGACAGCCAGAGGGTTCTGTGCATTATGACATGCTAGGCACAGGAGGGCAGCAACAAGTACTGTAAGTAGGGAGGAACAGCCCAGTGTTTAAAATTTCATATCCCAGCTCTTTGCGTAGACAAAGACAGGGATTTCCAGAGATCCGTTAGCAAAGGAAAACACTTCTTAGTCACTCTGGAAGCACGGATGAACTTGACAGACCAATCCCACTGTGTCTTACTAGTGGGTTGGATCTTGAGCAATATCAAGATTTTCTATGGGCCTCAATTTCATGTAAGATAAGATAAGGTTTCTTTATTAGTCACATGTACACTGAAAACACACAGCAAAATGCATCTTTGTGTAGAATGTGCTGGGGCATGTATTCGTGAGGGCTTGCCACCCTGGGAGGCATGTTAAGTGACAGAAAATTCCTGTGATTACTGGAAATTCACCAAGACTGCAACAATAAATATCCTGTGCAAACTGAACCACATGCCAATCTGTTCCCATCGCATGTGGTGGATTAAAATAGACCCAGTAGACTCCTCTACTTATCTGGAAACCAGTGTCTGTGGAGGCTTCAATTCATCAGGAGACAGTTACACAGTCCACGCCAGATGTTGCAAGCTGCCCTGCAGCCAACTGCACACCAACTGTGGCAACGTCAGTGGCTGTTGAATTCACAACCACAGTGAAATTTTGTGATGCGGTTGTTTGAAGCTGCCATTGGGGACACCGTAAATAGAACTAAATCAGCTGTTCATGGATGTCTGAGCAAATCACAGCTGAATTACTTGTTTAGGCATCACACTTCACCTCCTTTCCCATGGGCAGTCCATAGCAACATGAAGGTGACTGTGCGGGATTCCTGAAGAGTTAGGGTGTTATAGATTGCACCCACATGGCTCTGAGCTCCACCAAACAGTGCAATTATATACCATGAATTAAAAGCTGTAACACTGCCTTGGTGTTCAGATTGCTAAAAACCATCAGCACCATATTATTCCAAGTAAATGCAATAACTGGTTACCTAATTTTAAATTCCAGAGCTGCCACGCAGGATTTGAACTCGCATCACTGGATAGTTAGTCCAGGTCTCTGGATTACCAGTCGGGATGATGAAAAAAAATTACAAGTTAGCCATTGAACCACCACTGTAGTCGGTTGTCTCCTCAGTTATGATAAAGATAATCGACTTAAAACATTAACTCTGTTTCCCTCCACACAGATGCAGCCTGACCTGCTGACTATTTCCAGAATTTTCTATTTTATTTGCATATCTCAGTTTGTTGTCTTACTTTGTTTATTTTACTACAGCTCATGGCTTCATAAAAATAAGATCCTGATAGTCAATTGCCTCCATCTTCCACCAGCATTACCATACCTCTCTGATAGTTTAGGACACCAGGTTAGCACATATAATCAGATCAATGCTATAGATTAAGGATATCATTGGAATATTGAAGCAGTGCTTCAAAAACCCAGATTGATGTGAGACTATTCAGTGATATAATCTAGTGAAGGTTTGAAGAAGATGTAGTCTTTTACATACCACATAATATTTCCATGTAAAGACACATCTTCTTGAAGGAAAAATATAACCTCAATGTGGGATAATTCTTTGGAATTAATCCAACCTCTCGAAAAATTGAACTTCAATGCGATCAATAGCCAACTTGGTTTAATTGGCCATAGCCAACATGATACCATCTAACCGTACTGGTAGGCATTTGTACAGCAGTTTGGCAACAAGAATACTGTCTTCAGATTGGCAAAATCCATGAAGAAAAGGCACCTGCATTCAACACATTATCCTTTGCAATTTTTGTCAGCTCCAACATGAGCCCACCACCAGTCACATCCCCTCTCCTTCCCTTTCTGTAGTTCACAGTTCCTTCCAAGCCACCCATTGCTCCCCACTCCCCATTCCATGGAACCGTCCCCTGCACCTGGAGGAAATGCAACACCTGTCCATTCGTCTCTTTCCCTTCCCTCCATCCGGGGACTTAAACAATCATTCCAGCCGAAGCAGCCATTCACTTATGCTTTTTGCAAGCTAGTCTACTACATTTAGTGTTCACATGTTACATCCTTTACATTGGAGAAACTACACACAGATTGGGTGATTGTTTTGCAGAGCACCTGTGTTCAATCCACAGGGATGACACTGAACGTCCTGTTGCCTGCCACGTTAATTCTCAATCCCACTCCTTTTCTGACATGTCTATCTGCAGCCTCTACTGTCATAGTGAAGCCCAACATAAACTAGAAGAACAACATCTTATCTTCTAACTTATGTCTTTGCAACACTTTGGAATGAACATTGAATTCGCCAGCTTCAGTTAAACTGCTCTCCCATCATTTCCCATTATCACGCCCATATTTCTTTCTCACCCCGTTTCTTTAAAAAGCATCGTTAGTGGTCAGTACTCATGCTCCTTATCACTTGATCTGTCTTAACCTATCTATCTCCATAAGGTCTTTTGTCTGACACGTCACTCCAACCCCCAGCTCTGCTTTGAAAACTGTTGCACAAAAAATTCTGCAGATGCTGGAATCTGGAATAGTACACAAAAAGTTCTAGAGGAACTCCAGCATCCATGGAGGGAAATAAACAGGCAATGTTTCGGGCCAAGACCCTTCATCAGGACTGGAAAGGAAGAGGGCAGAAGCCAGAATAAGAAGGTGGGGGGAGGAACACACGCAGACAGGTGATAGGTGAGTTAAGGTGATAGGTGAATTCAGGTGATAGGCGAGTCCAGGTGAGAGGGGGAAGGGGGAGAAGATGTAATAAACTGAAGGGTGATGGGTAGAAGAAGCAAAGGGATGAAGAAGAAGGAATCCGGTAGGAGAGGGCAGTGGACCATGGAATAAAGGATAGAGGAGGGGAGGAGAGGAGATGAGCAGGTCATCAAGGTGGGGGAAAGGAGCCACAGGAATAATGGAAGACAAAGGAGTTGGGGGACCGGGGAGGAAAAGAAGTGGTGTGATTACCAGAAGTTAGGGAAATCGATATTGAGGCTGTCAGGTTGTAGACTCCCAAGGCAGAATATGAGGTGTTGTTTCTCCTGCATCTGGCCTGCTTGCTCCAGATTCCAGCATCTGCAGAATCTCTTGTGTCTCCCCTCCACTCTGCCCCCCAGTTCCAAGAAAAGGTCATTGATCTGAAAGATTGACAGATTTCTCTCTCCGCAGATGCTCCTTCACTGGCTGAGATCTGTTTTGGTTTCAGATTCCAGCATGTGCAGTTTTATTTGTTATGCTTACATAAAGATTTCTTATGAAAGCTGGCACAGGATACACATCTTTCCATGAGCACTTTCTTTCCCGTACTGCTGAAGTGCTGTAAGTAATTTATCAAATCTTGCGGTTTAAGTCATACAGCACAGAAGTAGGCCCTGCATTAGAACTGTATCCTTCTATGCCTAGGTCCCCTTTCATCTTAAACCTATGCCCTCTTGTTTTTGATACCCCTATCATGGGAAAAAGATTTTGACTATCTACCCTATCTGTGCTTCTCATAATCTTACATACTTCTATCAGGTCATCTCTCAGCCTCCTTAACTCCAGGGAAAACAAGCCCAGCCTATTCAATCTCTTGCCATAACTAAAGTCCTGTGATCCAGGCAACATCCTGGTGAACCTCCTTGGCATTCTCACCAGCATAATCACATCCTTCCATAGTCAGGCGACCAGAACTGCAAACAATACTTTAAGTGCAGCCTAAATAGTGTTTTGGTAAAGTTGCACATGAAATTCTTGCCAGTACAGTTGACTCACCTTGTTTAAAAGTTATAGCTGGAAGAAACTAAGGAAAGCCATCTGTTTTGTGCTGGTGTCAATGCATGCAAGGTCCATTCCATGATACATTAAGGCAGTGTTAAAAAGGTTACATTGGCATTTAACACTTGTTTTCTCTCTTCCAGTTCTGATAAGAAGACATCAACCTGAAACTTTAACTCTATTTTTCTCTCAACAATTGCTCCTTGGTCTGCTGAGCATTGCCAGCATTTTCTGTTTTTATCTTACACTGCATTGGTGGTTTTTGGTTTTAATTCTATATCTTATGTATCCTATTGTTTTGTCAGATAAATAAAAAAATGATAATTTATTGAAACCGTTGAGTGTTAATTTATGTGAGACACGAGCTTTGGAACCCAGTTTGAGAATGAGGCAATCCTGTTATATCTTTTATCCAGCATAACATACCAAGCAACTGATTGAGACAACAGGCTACTCCAACGGCAGGCAAGATCAAAGTTTCTAATTTAGATTTTCATGTGATTCTGGATATAAATCAGCCTGTAACATGTTCAGCATTTGTAACAAAAGCAAATAATGCAACTAAGTGTGAGCGGATTGCTGGGACATTCCATTCAACGTGTAACATAAGTATAGCTCATTCAGAATTCCAAAATTGACCAAGAGAAGCTAAAGAATGGCTTTTACAAGCGTGGGTAAAAATATGAAACAAGAATTGTATATGAATGGTGATTATTACTCTCAGAGCCTAGTAGATGTGTGGAGGAAAGAAAACATAACCCTTCACAATCATAGATTACACTGAAATATCTAGATTTACTTGCAGAATTGGCTAACATGTCATAAATAAGATCACAAAGCTTCCCACTGACTTTGGCCATTGCTGCATCATTGTCACCTTGCTTCTGAAACTTGGATTATGTAAGCTCTTGGGTTTCCTCCTAAATCAGCGGTTGGCATCCTGTGGTTCCAGAGTCACATGTGGCTCTTTAAGGACTTGTGTGCAACCTCTGATCCTAACTTATTGGTGTCTTTTCTTTCCCTGCTGCTGCAAAAAACCAGCTCATAATGTGACGTCATCTCACTGCATAGTTCATCAAAAAGCTCTCTGTGCACATATGTTTCCACCAGTGATCATCAGACTGATAACCCCAGTTATATAAAATAAATTAAAAGGGTTGATTCTGGCAATTGACAATTCTGTGACTTTTTTTTGAAGAGGTCCACTGCCAATACTTAAACTTTAATTTATACAAAGAATGAGGGCTGAGACAAAAACAAAAATTGCTCAAAACAATCAGTCGGACATTTGTGGTTTTGTCAGTCTCATTAGAAACATGGTTAATGTTTCAGGTCCAGGACCTTTATTGGGGTTCCAGAGCTGAAAAAGTTAATTCTGCTTCTCTTTCTACAGATGCTGCATGACCTGCTGAGCGATTCCAGCATTTTCAGTTTTTATTTCAGATTTCCAGCATCAAGAGTTTTTTGATTTTCAGTGGCTTCTGGGGGAAGAGTGTTTGCGCATTTTGAAACCTGGAGAAAGTGAAGGCATTTCTGTGAAAACGAGCTGTGAATATACAGTGCTTACATGGCTGCCTGCCCTTGGAAATTTCACTTTATTTTGGACATCGGCTCACATCTAAACGACTTTAGCAGGATGCTGCAGGGAAAGGAAAAGGGAAAGACAACTCACTTGCTTTTAGAAGAGGCGCTGTCACTTGAGTGCAAAGCTGCATTGTTTGCAAGAAACATGAAGACAGATTTCCATCACTAAAACAATTCAAAGTGGAGAATTTGACATTGAGAACCTGAAAAAAATATAATACTGAAAATGCCAGAAGCCCTTGCAGGAAGTTTTTGAGAATTCAGAAAAGAAAACGTTGCCATCTGTGGTGAACCCTTGACAGTGAACACTTCCACACTCAACTTTAGCACTTGCCAAAGTGAACTGAGCAGAACCAGAACTTGAACTGGCTGATTTGCGGGACAAGGACTTGTCGGCTTCTAAATTCAGTGTTTTGGTGACCACACTGGAAAATCTAGAAAAGCAGAAACCCATCCTGGTGCTTCCACTCAAATGGACTGAAAAGCAAAATTCTAAACAAAACAAAGCAAAACTGTGCGTGATTCATCTAAAGTAATTTGTTTTTTGTATGCATGTGGCATTCTGATTATCTCTGTATCTACTTACCTGTGAAATCAAGAGTTTTGAAGTATGAGTTTTAGAAATAGTAAATTGAGAAATTAACTGAGTAATGCGTGTAGAGTGTTACTTGAAACTGAAAACGATAGCATACCATCCAGAGAGAGAGAGAGAGAGAGAGAGAGAGAGAGAGACTGTCAGGAAGAGAGTGACAAAAACACAGATATCTAACGTGTGACAGCCTCAGGCAACCAAGGCTGCAGAGTCTAGTTTCCTGGGAATGTCTTCCTGGCCCCGGACCAAAAGAGTCAGCAGCAAAGATTCCCATTTGGCACTGTCCAGCAACGATGGACTCCACAGGTATGCACCCTCGTGGATTTTTAACCCCTGCTGATCTATCATTCCAAATAGCATTTGAAAACCACTGATGCCTCTGTCAATGATTGCAATCACCCATAAGACAAGATAATAATCTGAAATTTTAAAATTTTTATCAGAAGTTGAAATCTGCCTGGATCACCCACCTCATGTTGTTCTGATCTTCTGTGCCAATACCTGGGATCAGCCTCATTACCATTTGTGGTCAAACACCAGGGACATGGGAAATTTATTTTATTCAGGTCTTGCACAGTAAGAGGCAATGAATAGCTAGGTTTAAAGATGTATTGGTATTGGTTTATTATTGTCACTTGTACCAAGGTACAGTGAAAGACTTGTCTTGCATACCGTTCGTACAGATCAATTCATTACACAGTGCATTGAGGTAGTACAGGATAAAAAGAATAACAGAATACAGAGTAAAGTGTCACTGCTACAGGGAAGTGCATTGCAGGTAGACAATAATGTATAAGATTGTGGAGGTCAAGAATCTATCTCATCGTATAAGGGAACTGTTCAATAGTCTTATCACAGTGGGATAGAAGCTGTCCTTGAGCCTGGTGGTATGTGCCCTCAGGCTCCTGTATCTTCTGCCTGAAGGGAGAGGGGAGAAGAGAGAATGACCCAGGTGAGTGGGGTCTTTGATTATTCTGGCTACATCACCAAGGCAGCAAGAGGTATAGACAGAGTCCATGGAGGGAAGGCTGGTTTCCGTGAAGTACAACATCTAAAAGAGCAAGCATTGAGAAATTTTAAAGTGGTTAAGAAGCACACCTATTGGTATCAGAGGAAAATGTTAAATAACTTAACTTTTAGATAGAGTTACAGGAAATCTTTAAGATGTGAGGCAGAGCAGGAGGTTTTCTACAACAATAAAGGCTTCAGGTCCCAAAGTAAACATCTAGGGAATGGAGAATGTCACCTTCAATGTGAATACACTTGAAAAAAAAATGAAAATGGGCAGGAAGGTTTCAGTTACCATGTCATTCAAAGTCATAAAGCTCACCATATTGCTAAAGCCCTTTGACCAGGAAAAGTGCACTTAATGCACAGTGACTGGTAGATCTATGCATGTTTTTATGAAAAGGGCACACTGTTGCAAAATTCTATTGGGCACTCTGCAGCATATAAGTTCAATATCTAATGTGCCTGTGATGTTTGGAGGTATATGGCATCAGTATCAATGAGAGGGGTGAACTCAATGATCACGTCTGGGGTTCAAGAGGGGCTGCTGGCAGAGGAATGACAGGTCGTAATCAGATGAGAATGCAAAGCCTGAGGGAGAGCCACAGCGAGGAATAAGGGAAAAGCTGTACCCAGTTCCCAGTGCTGGAATCCAGGGGCTGGGATGTGGTCTGACAAGCCTCTCCCTTCCCCCTTAAAATCTCTTGGAAACAAGCCTCACATTCACTGTGAAGGCCTGCTTCTGCATGGCATGTACTAACTGAAGATGGCAGGTGTGTTCTTGAAAAGCACTGCACTCCATTGGTTACCACTGTATGTGGTCACTCCAAGCAAAAGTGTATCATACACAGAGGACTCAGACCAAAAATGCAAACTTCAGGGTGTCAATTTAATATATTGACTGTAATTATAATTTCCTCCCCTCCCTCTCAAAAAGGAAGATTAAAGTATTAACAAGGTCTACCCAAGAGTAGCCATAATCCTCACTTATAAACTTTCATTAACTGATTTGCCAGCTGGAATTCACCCCCAATGTATCAGAGTCCAATGTAAGTAATTGTTGCTTCCCAGTCTCATCATTCCCACAGGGGAGGGGTCCTTACTGTGTTTTGCAACATGCTATTGTGGCAACTGCAACTTCTCTCATTCCCTGGTTAAAGGAAAAGACAATGCTGAATGTGAGGATCCGAGGCTCTCAGACCCTTTTACACTGTATGAATTCGAAGAACTGCAGCTTCTCAGAAATTAGGCTGTAAGGAGTGTTATTGGTGAGAGAAGGAGCAAGTAAATCACCAGGTTAAGATTTTGTACCAGTTTGCTGGAGGGGATTCCGTGGCAGAGACATACAGTGTGACTGCACGAGTCTCTAGGAATGAAGAAACCTCAAAGCTTTGTGGCGTTGCCGTTAGCACGACGCTATTACAGCGCCAGCGATTGGGGTTCAATTCTCGTCACTGTCCGTAAGGAGTTTGTACGATCTCCCGTGTCTGCGTGGGTTTCTGCCAGGTGCTCCGGTTTCCTCCCACATTCTAAAGACGTACGGGTAGGTTAATTTGGGGTTTCAAATGGGCTGTGCCGACTTGTTGGGCCGGAAGGGCCTGTTACCACGCTGTAAATAAAATTTCTTTTAAAATTTTAAATTTTAAGCTTTAGACAATAAATGTAGGATCCTAAATCTCAGTGACCCCATTTCTAAAACATTCTGAGCATCGAGCATTGATGTAAGTTCTAGGCATTGTTAAAATTGTCCAGTAAATGGCAGCTGAGGTCAATCAAACTACTGACCTCAAGAGCAGAACTACACAGAATGTTTTTACTTGTCATGGAGCATGTGCAACTTCAGAAACATCAGCAAGGTCGCTTCCCACTTGAAAGGGGCTGCTGGTGATTTTCACACTAATGCTCTGGTTACTATGTTCCAGACCTGATGAAACCAACATTCCTTGTGATTTCATTAGGCTCCGTTTTGAGGAAATCCTCAGGCAGGAATTCTATTGCTGTCACACTACTGAGGTGATATGGTACTCAGCAGAAGTTGTGCTAATGCATTATAAACCAGGGATAGAACCTACTAACATCCTTCCTGTTATAGCTCAGTACCATTACATTACATTGCAACATGACCACACTTCAAAAGTACTTCAATGGTTGTAAAATGGTCTGAAACATCCTGACATCATGATCAGCAGTGAACAAGTCCAAGTTCAGTTTCTTATGACTCCTTTTATACAGCAGGACACAACAGATGATTTTGGGTCACTTTTCGCGAATTTCAAATATATCCTCTTGTTTAGTTGGCTTCAACAGGAACTAAAAACTGCTGACTGGATAATCAACTTCATGCAGATTGAAAATCATTATACCAATCATATAATAATATTCAAAACTGGAATCATTAACAAATTAGTTTAAAACTGCAATCTCATACAATGCAGCAGGAGGATAAATTTTTAAAATGTGATCTCTCAAAGCACATTTAGCTCACTCACTGTATCAATATGCCTAAAATAATTCTCATCTTTGTCTGTGTGGTTTATTAGCATAGACAAGTTATTGCAAAACAAAATTGAACATTTCATGCAGCCCTCAAATTATTCTTTAAAGCAAGGTCAGTTACAATGAGTTGCTTTCGCTCTATATTGTTGTTATATATGTTTGATCATCATAAAACAGCACTCCACATTGTTGAGTGTGTCCATGAGCATAAAGCATGTAATAAGGCTGTGGTCACAGGGCAATTTTTTCAATTGCACATACCAATAATCTAAAGCTTTGTAGAGTGTTAGTTAAGACGATTATAAATGTTTTATCCACTCAATGCATGCCAATTTTTCTGAAGCATTTGGATATTTTGTGGGCCGTTTACAGATTAAAATATAGATATACTGAACCCTCTCATCTCACGTACAGGGATTGCCACTGTAGCTAATATATGACAGTGATACAGATGGTATCTCCACCCTCCCCCAGACCCACCAACCCAGCATCCTCACCACATTCTCCTAACATGGCTGGGATCATGTAAAAATCTAGTGGAAAGCAAAGAACAAAGAACAGTACAGCACAGGAACAGGCCCTTCAGCCCACAATGAAATCAGTCCATCTGAGGTTCCTCCATCCACCTCTACCTGTCTAGATTAGGACAATTCTAAAGCTTAACAAGGTCAGGATTTCTGGACTTTCATTAGAATCAAACTGCATTGGAGCTGCATCACTGCCTGAAAATTTATAATTAGTTTAAGGTGAATTTGTTCAAGGCTTCCAGCTTTAGGTAACCATTCCTTCTGATGGTTGTTTCCCCTCCCCCCCCCCTTCCGATTCTCCTCCAGTCTTCCCATTTTTGTCCTCTTCGCCCCCCATCCCTCCCCCAGCTCCCCCTCCCCATCACCAATCATTGTCCCCCTCCCACTCTAGTTCTGGTTCCATCTGCCATACACCTCTCCCCTAATGGTTCCCATTATCACCTCTTTTACTCATCAGAGTCCAGCGCTGGTTGCCCTTTGTGTTCCTGCTTTTCACCCTCCAGCAGCTGTCTCCACCTTCACCTACCCATCCCCCCACCTCGCTCCATCTGCCTCTCATTTTCTTCTCATTTTCTGCTTCTACCTATCATCCACCTGCCAAAGTCTCCCAGCTGCAACCCTCTCTCCTACCTGCCGCAACCTGCCCATCATCTTTCACTCCTCCTCAATCTACCAATCACCTCATGCTCCTGTTCACCACTCCCCCTCACTTCTTTATACTGGCCATCTCCCCTCTCCCCTCTCCACTCTCATTCCTGCAGGGCTTCGACCCAAAATGTTGACAATTCCTTTCCCCAGCACAGATGCTGCTCGACCTGCTGAGTTCTTCCTGCAAATTGTTTGTTGCTCCAAATTCCGGCATCTGCAGTCTCCAGTATTGTACCAGTTTCCTGTAAGAAACATGATAAAACAACCTATTTGCAGTGTGCAATATTATCAAGGTAAAATATCACCTGTTTAATTATTAAAAGGATTACTTCATTTTGTTTAAAATATGTATATCAAATGCTTAGTTGCTCATCACATCCATACAAGTGATTCGGGGATAATCAGATTACACAATTTGGATCATAGTTTCAGAACAATAACTATATATTACCCACAAGAAGAGATAAATTTTTTAAAAATGCAGATGCTGGAAATCTGGAATAAAAAGAGAAAATGCTGGAAATATTCAGCAGGTCAGGCAGCATCTGTGAAAAGAGAAACAAAGTTAATATTTAAGATCTGAAGAGAAATATCATAGGATCATAAAAACATACAGTACAGAAAAAGGCCCTTTCGGACCACTTTGCCTATCTCATCCATGACGTCTATCTACCCTAATCCCATTTGCCGGCATGAGGTCCGTATCCCTTCACACCTTTCCTATCCAAGTACCTGTCCAAGTGCCTTCTAAACGTTATAATTGTGTCTCCCTCCAACACCTCCTCTGGCAGTTTGTTCCAGATATTCACCATCACCCTCTGTGTGAAAAACTTATCCTCCAGATCTCCTTTAATTGATAATTAGTAATTACTTTATTATTGTCACGTGCTAAGGTACAGTGAAAAACTTTGTTTTGCCTGCAACCTATACAGATCATTTCATCACATCAGTACATCTAGGTAGTACAAGGGAAAAACAATAACACAATGCAGAACGTAGTGTTACAGCTCTAAAGAAAGTGCAGTGCAGGCAGACAATGAGGTGCAAGGCCATGACAAGGTAGATTGTGAAGTCAAGAGTCCATCTTATCGTACAAGAGGTCCATTCAATAGTCACAGCAGTGGGATAGAATCTGTCCTTGAGCCTGGTGGTACGTGCTTTCAGGCTTCTCATTTCTCTTTTTCCTCACCTCAAACCTATGAAAAAGATCCTGACTATCTATCCCATCTATGCACATCATAATTTTATAAACTTCTAGAAGGGCACACCTCAGACTCCCGCATTTCAGTGAGAATAAACCCAGCCTATCAAATCTCACTTCTTAACTGTTGTTTGAGAAAGAACTACACAGGTAGGAAAGCAAAGTGTGACATTTTACTGGATGCCCACTGCAGCACGCCTTTATGATAGTGAAGTGCGCCTGCAGAACTTATGCTGTTCTTGATGTAAAATGTAAAAGTCAAGTTTAGTACTAACTATTGTTGTGAAATTACTATGATATTTGAGAGGACAGACAGACTACCGAACTGGCTGTTTTATTAATTATGCCGTAACATTGTAATAAAATCCTGATAGGCCAGGCACATTCCTTCTAGTGGTACACTCTGATCCTGGGTATGCTGTCGTTATCCAATTCATTGCCAGCATGCCTTTGAACTCTTTCAAGGACTAATAGATGTTTTCTATATAACTTGCCAATTAGAAATGCACATTTAAATTCAGACTCTGAAAGAATTTTGAAGTTTCTAATGTTGAAAAGTAGAAAAACAATTTCTTAAGAATTCCCAGCAGTTAGAAGAATGTTCCCTTCCAGATTACATGGTCATTTATTTCAGTGCTATTTATGGAACCTTGGTGTGTATGCATTGCCTGCCTTGTTTCCTTGCATTATAGCAGGGACTGCACTTCATTGGTTGTGAACCACTTTGGAATGTCCTGAGGTTAAAAAAACAATATTTAAGTGAGTGTTCTTTTTTAAGTTCTTCTGTTCAATATTTATTCACAAAATGTCCACAAATGCCATTCAACCTATTCATGACGACAAATGCTACACCAGTTGTATAATAATTAAAAACAGGACCACAGTTCAGTTCATGGTGCACATTTGCAATATCTAAAATTAAAGTTATTAAGTTATAGGTTGTTGAAATAATACCATAAACTCTCATTTTAAGCTGTTTCATAAAATTGTGTTTTAAAATATAAGTGGCTCTTCTCCTGAATGAAATCCTGCGGTTCTGGTGTACTTGGTGAGTTCTTACCTGACGCAAAACTAACAAAGCAGAGAATCAAAAAGTCATGAAGAAACTATGTATGAAGATGTGAAGCATATATAAAACATTTTTAGATACCAGCTTGTTCACCAGGACTGTCATTTCTCCACATGATGCAGCCTATTATTCATTGATAAACCCATTCGAACCAATATTTTCCCCAGCAATCTTGCAATCTTGGCTGAGAACTGAAAAGAACAGAAAACACCTATGACCAAATTGGTGGAGAATGGTGGTTGCAAACACTTTGGCCACAAAGCAAGCTCCAGAAGATCTCAATGCTCCAGATGGAATAACCCTCAACCTGCTTACCTGCACTCGATTAATAGAAGCCCGAGAGCCAGAATGATCTTGCCAAAGCTTCAGAATGCCGGTCAATGATACCAAGTACAAAATACCCACAGGATATAAAAGTATCCATATTTCATCACGTAGTAACACTAAAATCGGCAATCGAGACTGAAATAAGACAAGCAGAATAATGCCTGAAGTTATTGTTGAGATTCAGCATCTATGTTTAATATGTGCTGTACCCAATCATTAATCCTTAAACCTGCTTTAAAATATAGAAAATTGTTCCATTTTAAACCAATAACATTTTGTAACCTAAATTGAAATAAACATTTCAATCAGAATTTAGCGGTATTGTAAACAACATACTAACATTGGAGACACAAGAGCCCCTTACCCACCTGCCTCCAATGTGTGCTGCTTGACCCACTGAGTTTGTCCAGCAGATTGTTTGGTTTACAACATACTAACATAGTTTAAAACAGAACAAATAGCACTTAAATAGCATTGGAACATTGGAGAATCCAAATGCAGATTGGGTGATCACTTTAAAGAACACCTGTGTTCAGTCCGCAGGGGCAACCCTGAGTTTCCTGTTGCTTGTCACTTTAATTCACTATCCCATTCCGCTCTAAACTCTCAGTCTGTGGCCTCCTGGACAGTTACAGTGAGGTCCAATGCAAGTTTGAGAAGCAGCATCTCATTTTCCTTCTGGACTCAAAATTGAATTCTACAACTTCAGGTAATTTGATTTCTTGGTCTGTGTCAGTCATCCATTTGTAATATTAGCTCAGATTGTGTTTTTTTCCCTTCCCTTTTTATCTCTCTGAGAGTGGAGGATATGCTCAGCTTGACCTGCTGGACTTGTCCTCCTGCTCTGCATTTTGCAACTCCCACATTCTTTTGTCCATGTTCTCACCCTCAAACTGCTCCCATTCACTCATTGACCAGACAACCTTGTTTACACCTTATCCCCATTGCCACCTGGTTTTACCCTATCAGAGGCATCCACCTCCTGCACCCTCCCTCATCCAGATGCAACCTGACCTGTTGAGTATTTCTAGCATTTTCTGTTTTTTTATTTTAGCACTTAATAAATACTGGTTAATTTGAATTATACTCTCATACAATGTAATAATGTGCAAATTTATCTCGGGACATTGGGCAAAACAGATGACAGTGAACCTGCCAATGGTTTCCTAACCAATGCTAACTATGTAAAGGTAATCTAAAATCTTGTAACTACAAACAATGGAGCTTCACTGAGCAACATACATTGGTGATCCCTGAGCCTCTGAGTTACTACGTTGTGGGTTTAACGACACAGAACAAAAAATCCAGGTGACTCTTCAAGGAAATATCATACTGTCAGAAATGAGGTGTTAAACTAATGCCCTGTTTGGTCTCTCAAAGTCAATGTAAAAATTTCAAAGGTTATTACAGGAAGCGAGGGAAGAGATTGCTGCACCTTTGGCAATGATCTTTGTGTCCTCACTGGCCACCGGAGTAGTGCCAGTTGATTGGAGGGTCACAAATGTTGTTCCTTTGTTCAAGAAAAGGAGTAGGGATAACCCTGGGAATTACAGTCCAGTGAGTCTTACTTCAGTGATGGACAAATTACTGGAGAACATTCTTAGAGACAGGATTTATGGGCATTTGGAGAAGCATAGGCTGATTAGGGACAGTCAGTATGGCTTTGTGAGGGGCAGGTCGTGCCTCATGAGCCTGATTGAATTCTTTGAGGATGTGACAAAGCACATTGATGAAGGTAGAGCAGTGGATGTGGTGTACATGGATTTTAGTAAGGCATTTGATAAGGTTCCTCATGGAAGGTTCATTCAGAAAGTCAGGAGGCATGGGATCCAGGGACTCTTGGCTGTGTAGATTCAGAATTGACTCACCCATAAAAGACAGAGGGTGGTTGTAGATGGAGCGTGTTCTGTCTGGAGGTCGGTGACCAGTGGTGTTCCGCAGGGATCTGTTCTGGGACCCCTGCTCTTTGTGATTTTTATAAATGACTTGGATGAGGATGTGGAAGGGTGGGTTAGTAAGTTTGCAGATGACACAAAGATTGGTGGTGTTGTGGATAGTGTAGAAGGTTGCTGTAGATTATAACAGGACATTGACAGGATGCAGAGCTGGGCAGAGAAGTGGCAGATGGAGTTCAACCCGAATAGGTGTGAAGTGATACACTTTGGAAGATTGAATTTGAAGGCAGAATACAAGGTTAATGGCAGGACTCTTAGCAGTGTGGAGGAACAGAGGGATATTGGGGTCCACGTCCTCAAGGTTGCTGCGCAGGCCGACAGGGTTGTTAAGAAGGCGTATGGTATGTTGGCCTTCACTAGTCGGGGTATTGAGTTCAAGAGCCGCGAGGTGATGTTGTAGCTCTATAGAACTCTGGTTAGAGACCACACTTGGAGTATTGTGTTCAGTTCTGGTCGCCTCATTATAGGAAGGATGTGGAAGCTTTGGAGAGGGTGCAGAGGAGATTTACCAGGATGTTGCCTGGATTGGAGAGCATGTCTTATGAGGATAGGTTGAGTGAGCTAGGGCTTTTCTCTTTGGAGAGAAGGAGGATGAGAGGTGACTTGATAGAGGTGTGTAAGATGATAAGAGGCATAGATCGAGTGGACAGTCAGAGACTTTTTCCCAGGACGAAAATGGCTAACATGAGGGGGCATAATTTTAAGGTGACTGGAGGAAGGTATAGGGGGGATGTCAGAGGAAAGTTTTTTACACAGAGAGTGATGGGTGGTGGATGCCAGCAGAGGTGGTGGGGGCAGATACATTAGGGACATTTAAGAGACTCTTAGATAGCCACATGAATGATAGAAAAATGGAGGGCTATGTGAGAGGGAAAGGTTAGATAGATCTTAGAGAAGGCTAACATGTCATCGCAACATCGTGAGCCTAAGGGTCTGTCCTGTGCTGTAATGTTCTATGTTCCATATGATTATTTTTTAAATTATGCAAATTAGTTTATTATCATTATTGATGCATTCTGTTTAATCACAGGTTATATCACTTAATTTTTTTAAGAAAGATGTTTAATAATAGACAAAAGTAGCAATAGCAATTTTGACAATTTAAAGGGAATTGTCAAGAATGTAATTTGTGATTGCCCAGGATTCCTCTTTTCAATTTCACAAAGGCTCCAAGTTCAACTGATAAATTTTGACACTTTGCCATTTTGATCCATTATCTTAAATCCCCAGGAGGGAAGGTCAGAAGCAGTGATGATAATTAGGAATGTTTTTCATGCTACATTTGATAATAGTTAACAATAGTATTTAGGAATTTTGCACTGATTCCAACTTTCTGACAAGACCTTAAAGGACAAATCTTATCTTCAGAAGAAAATAATTGTGAATGAGGAACTCTAAAATAAAAATCTGACAAAATAAACATTTTGAATGCATTTTTGCTTTCTGTTTGTTATGACACTGCAAGGCAGGGCAGGCAATGGCTTTCTGATATAATCCATGCAGCAGCTGGTATGCAAAGGCTACCCCACGTTATAAGAATTCAGGCACAGATATCTTCCACTCCTTGGAATTGTAGTGGAAGCTAGTCATCTTCAGTCCTAGGGACTGCCCAAGGAGAAGAAGGAGAAACGTTTTCGAGCAGGATTGTGTGGCTTTATAGATCTAAGGATTTTAAAAGTGAAATGAGTAGCTGATTCTCAAACTGAATGTCACTTTTAGCAATCGCTTCACATTAAGTAAATATTCATATTGTTAAACTCAGCAGTACTGTAGCAAGGAAACCCAAAAGACTTTGCAATGAGCTGAGTGATAAAACAACCCTAATGCAAACAAGCAGCAATATAAAAAAACTTTCTCTTGCCTGATCTTGTCACCTAGTTTTTAATCAAGTTTTACTGTTACATTATTTGTGTTAACTACAGTTTAGTAATTTCAGTGATGTGTTATCAATTAAAGCAGCTTATATTATTATGAAACAAACATCAGTAGCAAGGAAATTAAAATACTAAATCTAGTTGACAGAAATAGTCAGCCCGGGGTCAGTCATTGTGTAACATCCCATTGAAAGAGGTAATGATTATTGCTCAGATTATCTGGTGTGTGTATGATCTAGAGTCAGCAATCAAAGTGTTCAGGTAAGCAGGTAATGAGACTGATCACAAAGTTGATTTCAACAATGAGCAATGAAACTTCTTTCTCCCCCATGTCTGCAAGATTCATGAATTATGGACCTATCAAAATTGTGAAATAATCCAGTTAATTGTTATAAGTGCAATATCATAGGGTTCATTTTGTGAAAATTAATTCATATGTGACATATGAAGCAAATAAGAATACAAAAAAATAGAAGATTCCTTTATTATCTAGGATTCACCACACATCTCAGAACTGTCTAAGACTTGACCTGAGTAATCCTCAATGGAGTAATTATATTATTGCACCACTCACAATATAAAATGATCGATTGTTCACTGTGAAAATTTACTCATTTCAAATGCACCTGAAGTGTCTTGAGAGACCCATGATATTGTCCTGTTGCCATGGTGATATTCCATTGCTCTTTGCTATGCAGTGTAGCATGTTATTAGGGTGTATTTAATATGAGTACACCTAACATTTTCCTGTTTGACTTCTTTTTTTCTCTGTGCTAGTTCTGTGCAGTATTTTCTAATGTATTACAATACATTAGACAATCTAATTTTCTAGTTGGCTTACTTCATTAATTGCAAGATCTGAAATTCTAAATAATACCTAAATTATATTTATAGGATATAATTCTAAAACAACCTAAGAGACTTAGCAATAACAAATCAGTGCTCTTGGAAACATTTGCATTCCAATCATGACAAGTAACACCATCAAGGCTACTCACACTGATAAGTTTGCAATAGTAGATCTAAGCAGTTACAATAGATCCACTGATGGCCCAGCCAAGTACTTACTTGTCCGATAAAGGCAAACACACTGAAGGACAAGTAATACAGACATATCTAATTATTTGGGACATCTCATCTGACCTGCAGAGGAATTTGGAATGGGAGGGGAAAGATTCAGTTGTCGTGGTCCATGTGGGTACCAACGACATAGGTAGAACAAGGAAAGAGGTTCTGCTGAGGGAATTTGAGCAGCTGGGGACTAAATTAAAAAGCAGAACCATAAAGGTAATAATCTCTGGATTGCTACCTGAGCCACATACAAATTGGCACAGGGCAAATAAGATCAGAGTTAAATGTGTGGCTCAAAGATTGGTGTGGGAGAAGTGGGTTTGAATTCATGGGACATTGGCACTAGTATTGGGGAAGGAGGGAGCTGTTCCGATGGGACGGGCTCCACCTGAACCATGCTGGGACCAGAATCCGGGCAAAACACATAAGTAGGGCTGTGGATGGGGTTTTAACCTAAATAGTGGGGGGGGGGGGGGGGTTCAACAGATTGGAAAAATACAGATAAAAGGGAAGGAGTGTGCAGGAGAGGTTACTGAAGTCTCCAGAATAAAGAAAAAAACAGGAAATTTAGAAAGGGATAAGAATCTAACTTCAGGCAACATGGAGACAAATTTGAGAAGAACGGTGGTGAATACAGGACCGAAGGTGTTATATCTGAATGCATGCAGTATACGAAATAAGGTAGATGAGCTTATAGCACAGTTAGAAACTGGCAGGTATGATGTTGTGGGCATAACAGAGTCGTGGTTGAAAGAAAATCACAGCTGGGAGCTAAATATCCAAGGATACACATCCTATCAAAAAGAGAGGCAGGTAGGCAGAGGAGGTGAGGTGGCTCTGTTAGTAAAAAATGAAATCAAATCCTTAGCAAGAAGTGACATAGGATCAGAAGATGTAGAATCCTTGTGGGTAGAGTTAAGAAACTGCAAGGGTAAAAAGACCCTGACGGGAATTATATACAGGCCTCTGAATAGTAGCCAGGATGTATTGGAATGTCAGTGGAGGCTAATTGATCAAGTTGTCCATCTTTGGAGTGTGCAGCAGCAACCACTGAACTTGGACTAAGGGATGGTGTGCTTTAGAAAATTGCAGCATTTTTGCAGTAAAGGCATCATGGAGCTACACATGCTCTGGGATGCACCTAGACAATTGGTGGGTTTGAGAAGTGCCAAGAGATCTAAAGCACAGAGACACTGGCAGACCAGTGTCACAGGCTGAAGCTTCATGGAACACAAGAAATCAATGGCTAGCACAACATCAGTGAAGGCAAGTGGCTCCCTCAAGAGTTTAGCCATGGTGATGAATATATGGGTCGCAATTCACAGCCACCACTGAGATGGTATTTGATGGTGTTCCATCTAAAGAGGAATGTGCATCTTGGGCCAAAAGGTCAGCTAAGCGGCTAAACATGAGACCTTTTTGGGAGAAGAGGCTGGGTCAATGCAGGCAAAGGTTACTTGCCAAGAAGATCAAGAAAAGAATGATAGAGAGCAAAAGCCTGCAGTGAAATGTCATGGTACAAAATATTCATCGCCACCATCAATATTATCAACAAAGCATATACATCCTGCGACATAAAGACATTAAAAGCATTATTCAAAAGCCAGGAATGTGCAGTGCTAACCATTTGTGTGTCTGCCAAGCAAGGGTTGGATATGTGCAACTGAGCAGCAAGTAAAATAAATATAACATTATAGTGGCTGCAAAGTACTAGGGGAGAAGTATCTGTTACTGAAGTATCCATATAAGTTGCCACAAGGCTACAAAACAAGCCTGTAAAGAGGGGTAAGAAGTAAGCCAGAAAACTGAGAAGGGTGAGATGTCCAACAGTGAAGGACAGGCTGGAATGAGGAATCTGAATACCGAGTGTCACTTGGACAGAGATTTAGCTTATCAGGAGCAATGGAAATATTCACAATCCTCAATAGCAAAATTTCAGAGGAAGAATCTATAATCTGAATGGTATGAGAAAATTGGTTCACTAGCGTTTGAAGATGTTTCAAGAATCCACAGATAAAATTGAAGGCAAAAAGGCTCAGCATAGGGTGCTGCAGGAAGGCCATTTCAATTACATCTGCACAGATGACCCTCCGACAGAAGATGAAGCTGTGAGTTTTGGGGAAGAGCTCAGTGTCTGCTAGGGTTTTACTGTTCCAGATTTATGAGTGGCCCAAAACAAGTACAGATTGAGTGAGATGTTTTAATGGAGGACAAAGTTGTGATATGGACGTGGTTCAAAAGTTCAGAGGTTCCTTAGAGAGATGATCTTAATAGTGAGCACCCTATACAGTGCAGCCAGAGTGTGACAGGAGAGGTGAAGAACTCAAGGTAGAATTGCAAATATTGGAAGAAAAGTCAGATAAGATGAATTTGTGACTTCAAGAAGGATAGCGGTAAGGAGGAAAGGTTTGGTGTCTACAGAGAGTCAAAATGGAAGTCAGGATACACGACTAAGTGAGAGGCATGAAGTTGGAGAGCACAAAGAGATGCTTTTGCAATTGAGTTCATAGTTGCTAATAGCAGGGATGGTAGCATAGCAGTTAATGTAACGTTATTACACCGCCAGCGACCCGGGTTCAATTCCAGCTGCTGCCTGTAAGGAGTTTGTACGTTCTCACCGTGTCTGCGTGGGTTTCCTCCAGGTGCTCCAGTTTCCTCCCGCATTCCAAAGACGTACGGGTTAGGAAGTTGTGGGCATGCTATGCTGGCGCCGGAAGCATGGTGACACTTACAGGCTGCGACCAGAACACTCTATGCAAAAGACGTATTTCACTGTGTGTTTCAATGTACGTGTGACTAATAAAAATACCTTACCTTATATGCAATGTATGAGTGTAGCTACAGTAAAAGTTGATAAGGGTTATTTGTCTATACGAAGTATAATGTTAACTGTTGATGTTTAGACAACATCTAATGCAATGTATTTAAAGTTATGTATAGTTATGACAATAATTATAAAAAGGTGATAATTATGGCACAGAATATGAAATCAGATGTTCAAGAGCGTATCCAGGGAAGCGATCCACTGGAAGTGTCAGTAACTGAACTGTATACCACTGAAATATTGGCTGATGAATGAATGATGTTGAGAAAGCTAAGAAACTGTGATGTGTGTTTTCTTATGTTAACAATTGTGTTTATGTGTCATTGTAAATAATTAGTGATTATATATTTTCATAACTATGAATAGTTAACTGTTAGAATTGTTTTATGAATGCAAACAGTTGATAGATATTATGGAAATATTATATTTTTAAAGGTATGCATATATGAGACAAAGTGCCATTAAGTTCTGAGCATATTATGTGGGTTGAGTTTTGACATATTGTTGCAGTAGCTACTGTTGTTACTTAGGATTTGGCTACCTTCAATAACAGATGATTTGTTGATAGCTCTATCTGTTACTTACCTTACTAAACAGTAGCACTAAAGAGCCTACAGGCACTATAAGTTCTGAATACTGATGGGGAAGAGGATTCCCCTGTGGAGTGCAGTCATTGCCAGAATCATGAGCCTGCGGGTGGTTCACCTGTAGAGAGAGGGAGGAGAAAGTTCAAATGAGTGACAATTACAGAGGATTCAACGGTTGGGGGAGCGGACAAATGTTTCTGTCATTGCAGATGTGATCCAGGATGGTACATTTCCTTCCTGGTGCCATGAGCAAGGCGATAACTAAATGTCTGTAGATCACACTGGAAGGGGAAATAGCTGGAGGTCATGATCCATATTGGTATCAATGACCACAGAAGGAGAAAGAGTGGAATTCCTGCAGGAAGATTTTAGAAAGTTAGGAATGAGAATTAAGAAATAGGTCCTCAAATGCAGTAATCTCTGGATTACTCCTACTGTCACTCACCAGTGAGTAGAGAAACAGGAGGATAATGGAGATGAGCGTGTGACTGGAGTGATGGTGCAGGAGGAAGGACTTTAGGTTCTTGGGGCCCTGGCACCACTTCTGGGAAATTCACTGGCCAGATGGGTGACTCCTCCACAGGGTCAGGATCTATCTTCTCATATGTAGGCTTGCCAGCACTGATGCAGAGCGTTTTCAAAGAACTTGACAGACGATAGGAAATTAAGCAGAGATTTAGCGGGTGGGGGTGGAAGGAAGCAGAGTTAGAAAATGGGAGGTAGAACACTGGTGAGAGAGCTTGGAGGACAGAGAAACAAAGATGCTGATAAGTGGGATTAGATTGGGTAGCTAGTTTTATTGACCAGTGCTGTCATGATAGGCCGAATGGTCTTCTATGTCGTAACTTTTCTATGACTCCATAATTCTAAAGTCCCAAAACCTACCTTTTATATTAAGCTAAATACTAAACATTCTGAAGGCTGGAATCTTCCTGCTGGTTTTATGTGAAAGCTAGAATAATTCAGGCCCTGCCCACTGTGAAAAATTTGGTGATAGATCCATCCTGTCTTTTATTTCTTTTAAGGTAGCATGATTGGCTCCATTCTCATGCTGTGTTTTCACAATCCAAACCTTTATGTTTTGGAGTTCTGCATGATGCAGGGTTTGAATACGTAAGTATGCTCACCCAACTTTCAGTATTCAAAACCAAGGTTAATACAGAGTTGCGGAAAGACCAAAAAGAATGGCAAATGGATGACAGAAAAATGAAGGGGTATGTGGAGCGAATGGTTAGATTGGTCTTAGATTAGGTTAAAAGGTCAGCACAACATTGTGACCAAAAGGCCTGTACTGTGTTGTAATGTTCTATGTTCTAATGCACAAGTGTAGTATGAAAGGCCAGGGGTCAAGTGACAGTGACAGCACTACTGACCCCCATGGTCGGATGATAGCATTGCCTATTAGGTCGGAAGCTACACCATTGTCAGTCAAGGTTTGGCTCCACCCCATTAGGTAAACACCTTTGTCTTGCTGGACCACTCGGATTGGTCTGCGCGAGCACCTTTGTTCCTGGGCACATCTACTATTGGCCCGTTTAAAACACCTTTGTCCTTGCTGGGCTACCCAGCCCCCCAGCAACATAAAAGTGCTGCATGTTTGGTTTTCTCTCTCTTTTTCTGTATCCGAGGATGTTGAGGTAAACTTCAGGGCAGTTAGTTAAGGACTCCTGATACCAAAGAGCCAATGTTTGTCCAGAATCAGGGTGTCCAAACATTGTGCTATTTATTCCTTGATCATTTGTACCCAGTTATTGTGTATGTGTGTGTGTGCACCTCACCCTCTGTCGCGATTTCCCTCCACATTCGTGATCCCCTGCTTGAGAGTGTGTGAGTGTGCATCTGTTCCCATTCATTCTGTCCCCGCATTTGTCTTTGTTAATAAACCATTTTTAAATTACAAAGACTGTGTGTCCAGACCTTTATCTTTAAGATACCAAAGGAACCTTTCTCACAACAACAAGTTAAGAGTTGAGTTGCCCAGTCAAACTCTGTGCACTTCATTGAATATTAAAGGGCTATAATTTGAGCAGTTTATTATGCCACATTGTTTTACAAACGACACAGTTCAAATCGAGCACATGCCCATATGAGCAACACCTAACATTATTGGTTACAGGTTTAAGTTGTGGCTAACATTACTGTATGGTATATTGCTTATAGTATATATGCAGCATAATTTTACAAGCTAACCTCAATATAAAATGTGGCGGTGTTTTGTAAGATGAGTAACATATTACAGAGTGATGTTATTTAATGAACAATAAACTCATTATCATTGCTCTAGCTCATGGGAATTCAAATGGAATGACTGAGGACCAGTTTGTTTTTGTTCTTCCAGAGATTTGTTCGAGGTGTTCAGGATGTGAGTGTCCTGGGGGTGTCATGTGACCTGTTGAGCTTGGCCACATAACCAAACAGCAATAAAACCTCAGGGGAAGGCAGCCACTTTCTGAACTGACTATTGGTGACATTGACACAAATTGAATGTAACAGGCGAACAGAGAGTAACCACTTTTGACCCAATCTGTTTTTGACGTCATCTGGTGCTTGCAGGGCAAGTGGAGTGATGCAGGTACATTCAAAGCAGGTGATACAATGGTCAGATATTCTTGGCTGGTGCATCCATGAGCTCTGCATTGAGTTTCTGGAGTGCTTCAACATTATCTGTGGTCCGTTGATCTCAGGTAAGTAATTGGATCCAATCATGTCACAGTTCCATCCAGAATCTGGATATTAAGTGGATGCAGGATGCAGGAGTAACTGGATATTTGATTTCTTTCAATTGCTGTGCTTTCCTGCACAAAGGTTGAAAGTCATTATCCTTTCAATTATGAGGAGAGACTGGGTAGGCTGGGTTTGTTTTCCTTGGAATGGAGAAGGCTGAAGGGGTACCTGGTATACAACATTATGAGAGGCATAGATAGAGTAGATAATAGGAACCATTTCCCCATAGTAGAGGTTATATGTTTATGGTAAGGGGTAAGAGATTTTGAGGGGAACCGAGGAAGAATTTTTTCACCCAGAAGGTGATTAAAATCAGGAACTCACTGCCCGGCTAAGCAGTGGAGGCAGGCATACTATTTAAGAAATATCTAGACAAGCTCTTGAATCACCAAGGCATGGATAACAATGAATCAAGTGCTGATAAGTAGGATTAGTATAGGTGATTGGTATGGACATGGTGGGCCGAAGGGCCTGATGCCGTGGAGTGTGACCCTATGACCCTATGACTCTAAAGAACTGAGGCAAGAACAGCAATCAACAACCGGACTATCATCTTGTAGACCTAGGTCCATGTGGAATTTATAACCGATGGAGGTTTCATTAATTGAGAAATGGTCCTTGCTGGTCTAGAATTTAGTCCATGACTTCAAACAAACAAGGAGTGATGGGCATTCTTATCTGACACTCGAGTTAACTGAGAAAGGCATAGTCTTGTCCCCTCCAGTGTTTGCAGGTTGTTGGCTGGCTGAACAGAAGCATGACAAAATGCAGGATATTTGCCCAGTCAAATGAAATGCTGATAAGTTACAGCTGGTAATACTATGTCATCTGACTGGTGCAACCAGAATAAGCATATCTATCCAATAAATTAATGAACTGCCAGAGGTGAAACCACTTCACTCCCCATTCTGTTGAAGGAGATGTCCAAATCCACTGGGAAAGATTTTAATAAATACCTTTCCTGTGACAGAAAGAAGGTTCACATCCAGAAAAAAGGTTCATACTCTCAGCTCTGCCCTTATATATCTGCAAGATAATCCTATGAAACCAATCCATGAGAACAATTTCAAATTCCCATGGTCCAGCAAAGTGTTGCAGGTGATCAGCAGCTATAATTCACACAAGATCGCAAGACAAAGGAGCAGAAGTAGGCCATTCGGCCCATCAAGTCTACTCCATGATCTAAACTAAAACTATTCCTATCTAGCCCCAATTTCCGGCCTTATCCCCATATCCCTTGATACCTTGACTAATTAGATACCTATCTATCTCCTCCTTAAATGCCTCCAATGTTCGGGCCTCCACAGCTGTACGTGGCAAAGAATTCCATAATCTCACCACCCTCTGGCTAAAGAAATTTCTCCTCATCTCTGTTTTAAACCGGTACCCTCTAATTCTAAGATTGTGCCCTCTGGTCCTGGACTCACCCACCAAGGAAAACAGCTTAGCCACATCTACTCTGTCCAGTCCTTTAAACATTTGAAATGTCTCTATGAAGTCCCCTCTCATTCTTCTGTACTCCAGTGAGTACAGTCCAAGAGTCGACAAACGCTCATTGTATGTAAGCCCTTTCATTCCAGGAATCATCCTCATAAATCTTCTCTGAACCCTCTCCAACATCAGTACATCCTTCCTAAGATATGGGGCCCAAAACTGCACACAGTATTCCAAATGAGGCCTCACTAGTGCCCCGTAGAGCCTCTTCAACACTTCCCTACTTTTATACACTATACCTCTCGAAATGAGTGCCAACATAGCATTCGCTTTCTTTACCGCCGATCCAACCTGGTGGTTAACCTTTAGGGTATCCTGCACGAGTACCCCCAAGTCTCTTTGTACTTCTGTACTTTGAATTTTCTCCCCATCTAGATAATAATCTGCCTGTTTGTTTTTTTTCCAAAGTGTACCATGGCACATTTCTCAACATTGAATCTGATCTGCTATTTCCTTGCCCATTCTCCTAAACTATCTAAGTCTCTCTGTAACCTTCCTGTTTCTTCAATACTCCCTACTCCTCCACCTATCTTGGTGTCGTGTGCAAACTTAGCCACAAAACCATTTACTCCATCATCCAAATCATTAATGTACAAAGTAAAAAGAAGCGGCCCCAACACTGACCCCTGCGGAACACCACTAGTAACCAGTAGCCAACCAGAACAAGATCCCTTTATTCCCACCCTTTGCTTTCTGCCTACCAGCCAATGCTCCACCCATTCTACTATCCTACCTGTAATTCCATGACCGCTCATCCTATTAATCAGCCTCTTGTGTAGCACCTTGTCGAAGGCCTTTTGAAAGTCTAAATACACAACATCCACAGCCTCTCCCTTATCCACCCTACCTGTGATTTCTTCAAAAAACTCCAATAGGTTGGTCCTCTGCCTCTAAAATGTCATAGTTTTATATTGCAGCTTTATACTTGTGATTTTCTCCCCTAATGATACAACACCAAAATGCTTTAGTCGGGTAGGTATCTGGGACAGCATCTTAGAAGGACAGACGACGGAAAATAAATGGGCCCCAGAACTATATGTCCAATCCCCAACAGGACACTCTGATCCACCAACAGGAATTAATCCGAGGCATTGATAGGAAGGGAAATATAGGAGCCTTGATGTCCCACACTTGTAAATGTTGCAAACGCTCTTTCTTTTACTTCTGTGATTTTGTTAGTCCACACATTTAATCTTGTTCAGTAAGTTAAGTTCTTTACAGAGTATCATGTTCTCTGATAGGCCAGCAGAAAATATTCCACTCCAAGCAGCCAAAGGCACAAATGTTCTTTGGAGGCCAGGGAGTGTATTACAGAGGAAACTCTATTTAATGATGTTAAGTGTATTGGTAATATTTCAGAGATTGTTTTTACGTTACTGGAGACTGGCAAGAGCACATTGGCATTTTACAAAAGTAACCCAAAGGTACTTATATACATGTCCTTCAAACTCAATTATCATAGCACTGGATAATTAATTAACACAGAGGGCCAGTTTGCAATGCTTGATCTTAGGTGCCTGATGGCAAGTGTGCTTTTTCAAAACGAAACAATAACTGTGCTGCTGATTATCTTTATATGCTATGATTGGGCATTACCTTAATTAGGCAATATCCCTTAGGATAATTAGCTTGCTTAGATATGTTCATTCTTAATGCAAGGCTGTTCCATTTACAAATGTAAAATCATCATATTTAAGTATTTTGTATCATAGAAGACATGTTATGCAGTGAGGTAATGCAGAACGGGATTATTTTTTATTCATTTCATATCATCGTAATGTTTATTAGTTTTGAGAGCAGAGTCATGGTTCATTAGTTCATCATTATTCTTTATTTGCTTTTCATAATTAATATTTTTGTAAGGAAAAGGCCCAGATTAAATATTCTTTGATCTCTTGAAATAAAATGATTTCTTTTGCACAAAAATAGAAAACTTCCGTACGCATAAGTCTCTGGAAAAAAACATAATGAATAATCAGGTTATATTAAATATTCTCCTGCATGTTTCATTAGAGTAGTGCCGGATTATTCATTATGCGGAATAATTTCTTTCAGGGAAGGAGATTTGCCAGGTTTGCCCAGTCAGGCCTGTATGTGACCTCAGACACATAGTAAAATGGTTGGCTTTTAACTGACCTGTGAAATGACCTCCCTCTGTAACTGGATCCTTGACTTTCTAACAAACAGACCGCAATGAGTGAGGATAGGCAGCAATACCTCTGTCACGATTATTCTCAAACTGGTGCCCCACGAGGCTGCGTCCTCAGCCCTCTACTATAGTCCCTATACACTCACGACTGTGTGGCCAGATTCTGCTCTAACTCCATCTACAAGTTTGCAGATGATACCACCATTGTAGGCCGTATCTCAAACAGCGATGAGTCAGAGTACAGGAAGGAGATAGAGAGCTTAGTGGAATGGTGTCATGGCAACAACCTCTCCCTCAATGTCAACAAAACAAAAGACCTGGTCATTGACTTCAGGAAAGGGGGCGGTGTACATGCACCTGTCTACATCGATGGTGCTGAGGTCGAGAGGGTTGAGAACTTCAAGTTCCTGGGTGTGAACATCACCAACAGCCTGTTCTGGTCAAATCACGTAGATGCCACGGCCAAGAAAGCTCACCAGCGCCTCTACTTCCTCAGGAGGCTAAAGAAATTTGGTTTGTCCCCTTTGACTCTCACCAACTTTTACCAATGCACCATAGAAAGCATCCTATCTGGATGTATCACAGCTTGGTACGGCAACTGCTCGGCCCAGGACCGCAAGAAGTTGCAGAGAGTTGTGGACACAGCCCAGCGCATTACAGACACCAGCCTCCCCTCCTTGGACTCTGTCTTTACCTCTCGTTGTCTTGGTAAAGCAGCCAGCATAATCAAAGACCCCACCTACCCGGGACATTCTCTCGTCTCTCCTCTTCCATCGGGTAGAAGATACAGGTGCCTGAGGACATGTACCATCAGACTTAAGGACAGCTCCTACCCCACTATGATAAGACTATTGAACGGTTCCCTTATACAATGAGATGGACTATGACCTCACGATCTGCCTTATTGTGACCTTGCACCTTATTGCACTGCACTTTCTCTGTAGCTGTGACACTTTACTCTGTACTGTTACTGTTTTTACCTGTACTACATCAATGCACTTTGTACTAACTCAATGTAACTGCACTGTGTAATGAATTGACCTGTACGATCGGTTTCTAAGACAAGCTTTTCACTGTACCTCGGTACAAGTGACAATAATAAACCAATACCAATACTAATACCTGGCAAGTCACTTAGCTATAAGAATATAACAGAAGAGCATAAGAAAACAGGAGCAGGAGTAGGCCACTTGGCCCCTCAATCCTGTCTTGTCATTCAGTATGATCATGGGTGATCTGCCCCAGGTCTCATCTCATCTGCGCCAGTTCCCTATAGCACTCAGTTCCATGATCTTTTGAAAATTTAGCTACTTCCTCTTTAAATACATCCAACGATGGAGCAAAATTGTCAAATTGCTATGTTCAAGTACTAGGAACAAACCCAAAATCAAAATAGCATTGGTTCGTGAAATATGAAATGGAATAGAAAATCCGGGGATTATCAGTAGATCAGGCAGCATCTGAGGAAAGATAAGTGAAGGTGGCATTTCAATCCGTAGCTGTGACACTTTACTCTGTACTGTTATTGTTTTTACCTGTACTACCTCAATGCACTCTATACTAACTCAATGTAACTGCACTGTGTAATGAATTGACCTGTATAATCAGTACGCAAGACAAGTTTTTCACTCCGTACAAGTGACAATAATAAACCAATACCAATACCAACTGGGAAAAGTTAGAAATTAAACAAGGTTTAGGATGCAGAGAACTAGAAGAGGGGTGGAGGGAACCCAAAGAAAGTGTGTGTTTTTTGAGGCAGCTTGCATCTGTAATCAGAGGGCTGCCTTAACGACAGCAGTGACACAACTGTTTCATCATCCTGCCAGCCACAAATCTGTTAGTGTTAGCTGAAAATGAACATAAATGTAAATATTTTACATGGCAAGAGCTTGTGTTCAGTTGCTAGTGTTTGCTTTAATGGGAACATTCCACTGTGCTCAGATCTTATTTCATTGCTTTGGTTACTGCCAGCTGCAGGCAATGAGATAGCCTGTGAAACTCGCCCATACCCTGACAATATGCATTTGACAGTGCAGATGCTCAAGAGAGTGGATGGGGAATATTACCAGCACAGGAAGTGCTTTCCTAGCCATAGGTTTGCCTCAGTGCCTCAGCCAAGCAGTGACATCTACCCATAGGGACATGGACAGGGGAACACCCAGGCTTGGAATACCTTTCTCAGGCAAGGGTGTCAACTCTGATTCAGTGGCAGTGTCTGGGTGCAACTTTCCACTAAATGCCTCTAACTTGGGTCAGATAAGGAATGAAGTATAAGGCTCAATCTGGGGTCAGTTTGGGTTTTAATTTTATACCTGAGCAGACCTGCTGAAATTACGACAGGGTGTACCTCCTGATCACCGGCAGTGCAGGCTTCTTACCTACCAGTGGGCCAACTTGTGCCCACAAGCACAATAAGCCTCTTCCCACCAGCAGACACCCCTTTTGTTTAGCTGTGTGATGGCTTTGTGCCTTCGAGATGAATGGGACACATCCTCGAACTGGCCAAGTTCTTGTCCACCAGTGAGGCAGGTGTTTGGCCCAGTAAGAAGGTAGAGCTCTCACCCATCACTGAGAAAGGCCCCTGGTTCGTAGGTGGGGCAGGTTTTCTGCTCACGAGTGGAATAGGCCTCGTTCTCACAAGCAGGCATGCAATTATTGCTTTTATTCCCATTGCTGAGCGATCCAATACCAGAGGGCATGCATTTAAGGTGAGAGGGGGTAGGTTCAGAACAGACGTGAGGGGTACATTTTTTAATGAGAGAGTGGTGGATGCCTGAAATGTGTTGTCTGATAGGGTGGTGGAGGCAAATTCACTGGGGGCTTTTAAGAGGGGCTTGGATGAGCACATGAATGAGTGGAAATAGAGGGATATGGGAGTTCTGTAGGTAGGAGAGAAGGGCTATGTTGGCACAACATAGTGGGCCTAAGGGCCTGTTCTGTGCTGTACTGTTCTATGTTCTAATATTGCCTTCTGGTGAAGCAGGCCTCACCATTCAGGAGCCAAGGACATTTGCCCATTATTGGGGTAGGGAATACTTGCCCAACAGAAGGTCAGGCCCCTTGTCCTCCAGTGGGGCAGGTCTCTTGTCCACTAGTGAGTCAGACCTCTTGCCCATCTGTAATGTGTATGCCCATTTGTGGCACGGGCCTCTTGCCATTCAAGGCCTTTAGAGAGGTGGGACAGTGCAGGGCAGAGTGGTACAACAATTAGCGCTGCTGCACCAGAGTTCTAGTCACCTAGGTTTGATACTGACCTCTGGTGCTGCCTGTGTGGAGTTTGCATGTTCCCCCGTGATGGCAGGGATTCCCCCTGGCATTCCAGTTTCCTCCCACATCCCAAAGACATGTGGCTTGCTGGGTTAATTGGCTACTGGAAATTACCCCAAGTGTAGGTGGGTGGTTGGACAATCAGGATGGAGTTGATGGGCATGTGAGAGAAATAAAAGGGTGAACAGGACTGAGAACAATGCTCTGTGAGCTGGCATAGAATTGATGGATGGAATGGCCTCCTATGTCACACAGAAATATAAGAAATAGTATGAGAAAGATACGGCACAACTGTTTATTCCACCCACCTCAAGACCCATTAGATTTTATGTCCTATATGTTTTCCTTGCATCTGGTACACTCTTTCAATCCAGATACTAGTTGTCATTGTGGATGTAATTTCCATCTGAAGAGAGCTACTCATTTTGGAGCCTAAAATTTATAAGCATTTGCAACTGTCCTTTGTTGACGTCAACCACTTATAAATAGTTACAATAAATGGAATTGCCCACTTACAACAGTGGTCTTAAGTGCACACCCAAACATGTTCGGACCAGGATTACCTATGAACAATGTTGCAGAAGATCCACAAGAATGAATCTATCCATATGCTCTACTTTGAGTAATACAATTTTGCTTTGGTGTGCTTAGTGGACTGTTGTGTTTTACCAAGGTTAGAGCAAGGCAGGTGCTTTCTTACCATATATGGTTTCAGTAATTTAATGCAGGAATATCATGTTTCTTTTTGTATGAAGCCACTGCAGACTAAAATAGAAGACATACCATGCTCCACTGGGAGTTTGCTTACACTGACAGAAAGTACTCAAGTGTATTTGAACCAAAGCACATCTTATTGGTTTTCTGGGGTGTTGAGGAGGAGGGTGATGTGTTTTTTCATCATATGTTTACGGTTTGATGTACTGTACATCTTTAAGTTTAGCTGAAGGAAGGACAATAACAAGAAATCTATAAACACAGGGCAGAGATCTGTAGAAACACAACATGGAGATGTTTAAGTTTTCAGTACATTTACAGCAATGTCCTGCCACAATATTTTCCCCACTGAAAATGGCATGGCATTACACAAATTCGTGCCATACTCTAGATTGCTTTCATCCAGCAGACTTAGTCTCTTTTTTTGGAGAAGTGGGTGGGTGGGATATGGTCAAGAGTCTCTACCGAGTTATCATACCACTGTTGGTACCATTGTGCTGGACTTGGCCTGCCACCCGGACTTTCACCCAGGATCTCTGTGTTCCTTCGCTAATTTGTGCCGGATCTAAAGGGCTCATGCTACACATTTACTCGCCCATGAGTTGTGCAGCAAAGTCTCAATAGTGTGTAGGCCAGAGGTGATATAGCACAGAGACCTGGTATCCAGAACGACCTTGCAGGCTTTCATGGAAGACAAAACTGGAAGGTAATTTTATCTTCTGTCAAAGCAGAGAGTCATTTGAACAGTTATTAAATGTCTCTAGTATTTAAAGTAAATATTTTAAAACACTACTTGATGTTTTTTAGTAAAAATGTAAAGTTAATTCAAAGCACACAAAAACAATTAGAAATAATTTAAAACATTAAATGAAAGTAAAGACATTTAACAAAGCACTTACCTTCCCCTTTACGTCCTCATCCACAGGTCTAGAATCTGCAGAAAAATCAATGTGATTTCAGATCCTGTGCCAAGTCTGACCTTGTGTGACAGAGTGTAGTGACAGATATACCACTGCTCGTCTGTCAGTGAGCTTGGAGTTATACATTTAACAGCACATGCACAGAAGTCGAAGACCTACTGGAGTTTCAATGTATGTTGTCAGTTCCCATTGGAACTGTTGACTCTAGCCAGAAGGATTTTCTCCAAAGTGAATGGATATTTTATGTCAATTCCTTTGAACTATTTTCAACCTTTTGCTGTCAAAGTAGGCAATTTTGGATTCGCAGACTGTTTCACAGATATGAATCATAAAGTTTCTCTGCCAAAACACAGCCTCTCTGTTTCAAGTACAGCTTTAGAATGTGGTTTATGATAAAGTAATCTAATATTTAATCAATGACTGTGTCTCGTAGGAAACATCAGAAATGGAGAATCATTTTTTTCCTTATAATGCCAGCAGTGAAGGAGAAACTTTCATCCTATCTGTGATGGCTAGCACAGTGATAGATAGATAGCTTACTAACTCATTGCATCACAACATTCACTTTCTTCCAAGCAACAGCAGAGCTTGATAAAATTTAACTAACAACATGATAAGTTGTGAATGGATGGAAATCCACTCCAGTCTATGTTGTCTATTGCGTTCATCCAAATTACATAGAACGTCTCAGGGATTACAGCATAAGAAACAGGTCCGATTATTCCAAGCTCTTGGAGCTTGTTTCCATCATTTAACCTTCAAGATATATCCTTCAGTTCCTTGCTGCCCCATGTAACATCACATCTGCGCCATTCACCTCAACTACTCCATGTGGAAGCAAGTTCTAACTGTTCTCTGCGTGCGGAGGTTCCTGCTGCATTACCTTTGGATTTGTTGGGGGTAAACTCCACATTCTCTGTGGGAAGCTATTGGGGTCAAAATCTACCCTTTCTGCACTGAAATCCTTCAGGCTGGCGACATATGTCCAAAATTACCAGCAGGCAAATTCAACAAGGGCCAGGCTTCAATGCTAAACAACAAAAATAAAAACTGAATATACTGGCAATACTGAGCAGGTCAGGTTGCATCTGTGGGAAGAGAAACAGAGCTAATGTTTCAGGTGGAAAACCCTTTGTCAGATTTTCATTTTTGACAACAAAAATAATTTGTCTCTGGCATCTATTCTAGCGTAGAGAGGGGGACTAGGCTGAAATTTGTCAAATGCTAATAATCATCAGTTGCTGACTGTTCAGAGATAACACAAAACTGAGAACAAGTTTATATCCACAATAAAGAAAAGAAACAAAACCAAAGCAGGAACAGAAGGCTACCAACATTATCTGGGACAATACTAGAATCAACGATCAGGAGCAAATTTGTTCAAGAATAATTCAGTAAAAAGTAATCAATATAATTTTAAAGCAGGAAGACCCTGTCTTACTATGCTCTTTGATTTTACGAAAGATTTGATAACCCAAGTTTGAGTAGAAAACCGTATAACATGGTGCGCATTGATTTCCAAATGGCCATTGGTAAGTTGCTCATGAGAGGTTGCAAATGAAACCAAAAAACAAAAGGACACAAGAATATAAGAAAATAAAAAATAAAAAAAAGAAGGAATGCTCCAACAGTCAAGACAGTCATATCCCTCAAGTCCAATTTGTCACCGATTCATAGCGTTATACAGCACAGAAACAGGCCCTTCAGCTCAAGTAGTCCATGCTGACCAAGGTGCCTTCCTGAGCTAGTCCCATTTGCCTGCATTTGGCCCATATCCCTCTAAACCTTTCCCTATATACTTTGACTGTCATAGTGCCCAAACATTAAGATTGGCGAAGGACTCAGTGGAGTTTTCTTGAGATTAGCATTCGGAATCCAACAGTTCCTAATCTACTTTAATGATTTGGATTTGGAAACCGTACTAAAACTGGTCAAATTACAGATGTCAGAGATAGCATTTGAGCCAAAGACTCACAGGGAGAGCTGGATAAAATCTGTAAATAGACAAATTAGAGATAGATGAAATTCAATATATTTTGCACTGATAAGAGAAAATAATAACTATCATAAATAAACCATGGGTGATGTAGAAAGTGCAAAAGTGAAATGGAAGTTCATCTGCATGTGATCATAGTTTTGGCATATAACAAATTGACTACTTGTGGAGTAACAGTAAACAGAATGATTAATTACATTACTAGGTCAACTGAGCACATGTCGGAAGATGTCATGCTAAAACTGAATAGTGTTCTGGTCAAACTACTGCTTGAATAATATGTTTAGTTGTCATCAGCAGGACATTCAAGAGGAAGCATTCAAAGCCATAGAGATGCAGCCTATACAGCTAATTTCTAATGCCACATAACTAGAACAAATGGGGCTCTTGAACTGTGAACAGAATCAGCTGATAGATGACATTAAGGAACTATATAGGCATTGGTACGATTAATTTGGAACACCACTTTGGTATATATCAGGAACATAATGAAGGGGATCATAAGTTGAAATGGTGTAAGATAAATTTATAGTCACTTCAGTAAAGACAATTCATAGCGTGATGGGGAAAAATAAATTTCTTTATTCCCGAAGAGCACTTAAATTGGATCAAATCGGTTTCCTCATCAGCAACTACCTAAGATATTGTGATGCAAGGTGATCAATTTGAAGTGTGAAGAAGACAAATAACATTATTAAATATTAAATGTAGGCCCACAAATAAACCCATTAACTAGCATACATGTATATTGTTACACTCTAATAGAATAACATCTCTACAACCCCCATTTATCAAGGCATAGATTAGGCAGTGATAGTAGGATTTGAATGAAAAACAACAAAATAAAAATAATATAGTTTTGAATTAGAAGAGAAGAAAGTGATCAATAGAGCTTTTCCACAAGACTGAAAAGTTCCAAAAAATAAATTTTATTCCATATTTATATTGGCAAAATGAGCTGCATCGAGGGGAGTAACTGCACTGTGATTTGCACCAAGGCTCACTGCCATTAGCAGATTCCTGATGCAATTTGTCTTGTATTCATTCCAGAAAGGATTGAGCAATCTGGGCCTGAATTTTATTTGTACATTTTGTCATGTTCAACACAGAGGAAGAAGAAGCCAAATGTTGTTTAATCTAAAAAAGGAGGGGCACTTGCCCAAAAATGTACTGTCTTATAAATAGCTAAGTGCAGTAAAGCATGTGAAACTTCAAAATGCAATGTTGGCAAGATTATCATTATTGGTTGCCAGCAACTAGGCATAAATCTTTGCTCTGCAGAAATCAGTATTTCCAAGAAAAACGTAGATAATGAAATGGGATGGTCTTGCAGCTGCAGCAACACTGAATGTCATTTTAACAGAAGCACCTACCACAGAAAATTGCAGCCTTTGCTCACTTTCTGCTCATATAAATCTTGCCAGGTACCTAAGGCAGTCACAAGCAGTTGTTTGTTTTCTTTAATCAACATGCACGTCAGGGGGCAGGTGCTCCTTGGTGTAAAATGTATTCATATGCTCTAATTAACTAGCTTCTTCAGTTTGGTGGCAGTATCCCTGGTGAATACCAAATAATTACTCAACATTAATTTGATTTTTTTTCTACCTATATATACTTTGGCTCAGTATGTTTGCATGATATGTGAGTGCTGGAGCATCAACAAAGTGATGACCAGATCGCACTGTACGATTCACAACTTTGGTGTGATATTTGCACTAATATGACCATCAGAACATTTGGCTGTATCATCACTAAGACTGTCTTTTTCCACCTTTGCCCCAATCAATTCATCTGCTGCTGAACCCCACATCCATGACTTTGTTAATCTAGACTTGACCCTTCAGTGTTCTCCTGGCTCAATCTACCCTCCAAAAACTTGATATCATCCAAAATTCTGATCCAAACTTTCACTGTGCCATTCTTCCATCACCCCCGTGTTTGCTGGCATTTATTAGTTCCTAGTCAAGAGGACTTTCAATTTTAAAATTCTTCTCTTTGTTTTCAAAACCTCGCTGTTTATATAATCTCCACCAGTCCTGTAAACCTCAAAGATATTTGCACTCTTCAAAATCTACCTTTTTGATACTGCCCCAAACTTAACTGCTACACCATTGGCAGTTGTGCCTTCAGCTGCCTCAGCCTCGGCTCTGAAATCCCCTTCCAAAACTTCCCAACCTCTCCCTCCTTTGAGATGCTCCATAAAACCAATACCCTTGACCAAACTTTCAGTCAACTGTCCTAGTATTATTTCTTGAATTGAATTGTTCAATACTTTCCCCCTGAATCACTGTGGGATACTTGACTACTTTAAAAGCCTAACATTGTAATCATTGGAAAGGGCCCATGAAGTATATGATGCAAAAAGAGACCATTTAGCCATGATGGTGTTTATGATCCATTGGGGCCTTATCCTTCTTTCTACATTCAACTCCATCAAAATATGCTTCTATTCTTTTCTTCCACCTGGAAATCCATCAAATACTTCCAACCATTAAGTTCCCAGGGTTGTTAAAATGTCAGCTTCCAACAGATGATGTTTATTGAATTGGATAAGCAGTTTAGATGGTGGTAGTTAACGACAAGTATTTCAGGTTCTATGTTCAAATATAATTATAAGGACACATTGGGCAATATATGCATGTTGATCATCCTCAGTTATTGTTAAACAATAAGGTAAGTCAATCAGTCATCAAACATCAGAAATAATCAGTTAAAGACCTGACAATATTGAATATTAGTTGGGCTTCAGGGAAGACATGTCCAAAAACCAGATGTCAAAAGAAAATTATATTATTACACCTTTATTTTGCAACAATCCAACGTGACAACAAGATTCTCCTGTGACCTCCTTAAAACCTGTTGCTGAATCAACCATTTCACTCATCCTCCTGTTGCCACCTGAAATGGTTGATATTATTACAAAAGCATCCAATGCCTTGAGTGAGCATGGGCATTGTACGAGATTATTGCTGTCTGCGTCAGCAATGAGCATCACCATGCCAGGTGCATAGTGAGGAAACATTGGGAATATCAGCGGAAATCCAGACACAGTGTTATTTCTAGTGGCTCTCGCTATAGAAAAAAACTGGGAATGTTCATTACAGAAGGGAACAATACAAGAATTTTTAAGAATTAAAAGATAATAAAATAATTCATGCTGGGGCATATAAAAAGGTTAATAAGAAAACTGAAAATGTAAATCTGATGAATGTAAATCTTCCTCCATTTCCCACATGCCTGTTCTCACACTCCCTCTCCCCAGACAGAACAGAGATAGCGTTTCCTTGGTCCTCATCTTTCAACCCACTAGCCTCTGCATCCAGCACATTGTTCTTCACCACTTCCACAGGGGCCACACTCTCTGTGAACCCCTGGTCTTCTCATCCCTTCCCACCCACCCCTTACTATCTCCCAGCAATTCCCCTTGCAACTGTAGGAAGTGCAACACTTATCCCTTCAGCTCCTCCCTCACCACCCTCTAGTGATCGAAACAGCTCTTCCAGGTGGGGCAGAGATTCACATTCACCTCCTCCAACCCGTCTATTGCATTTGGTGCTTGCAATGTGGCCTCCTCTATATCAGCAAGACATAGCAAAGACTAGGCAACCTGCGCTCTGTCTGCAGCAGCCATCTTGAGCTTCAGGTTGTACATCATTTCAACTCCCCTTCTCATTCCCACACTAACTGGTCTGTCCTTAGCCTTCTCCACAGCCATGGTGAGGCCAAGCACAAACTAGAAGAACAACACCTCGTAATGCACTTGGGTGGCCTCCAGCTCAATGGTATTTACGTTGAATTTTCCAGTTTTGGGTGACCCACATTCCTTGTGCTCCTTTCCCATTCCCACCAGTCCACCCAGGTTTACTGTTCAGCTTTTCCATCCCCACCCAATTATCAAGACTTGTTACCCTTCCCCACCTGGTTCCATTTCCCCAAAACCCACAACCCCATCCACCTAGGTCTCTTTTCCCCTGGTTCACCTTTCCTATCCCCTCCCCTACCTGGTTCCCTCTGCCCTTAATTCCTCCCTCATCTGGTTCCACCTATCCCCTACCAGCCTCTGGCTCACCCCTCCTTCTAAAACTTTCAAACTTAAAACTTTATTTACAGCACGGTAACAGGCCCTTCCGGCCCAACGAGTCCGCGCTGCCCATGTAAACCCATGTTAACCTACCCGTACGTCTTTGGGATGTGGGAGGAAACCAGAGCACCCAGAGGAAACCCACGCAGTCACGGGGAGAACGCACAAACTCCTTACAGACAGCGGCGGGTATTGAACCCAGGTCGCTGGCGCTGTAATAGCATCAGGCTAAACGCTGCACTACAACACACTGGCTATCTTCCCTCTACACTCTGTCCTGATGCATGATATTGACCTGAAACATTGACCATCCCTTTCCCTCTTCAGATGCTGCTTGATCCGCTGAGTCCTTCCAGCAGTTTGTTTGTCGCTTCAGATTCCAGCACCTGCAGTTTCTTGTGTCTCCAGTCTGACAAAGGGTTTGACACTGTTTCTCTTTCCACAGATGCTGCCTGACCCGCTGAGGGCTTCCAGCATTTTCTGTTTTATTTAATTAGCAAATTGCAGTGCTTCAACTTCTGCAGAGTTTCTCCCATTTCACAGCATTGTATTGTTCTTGCGGGGCTGTTGCGCTGTGCTGGTGAAGATATGACAAGTGAATAGGAGAAACTGTATGGAAATTTTCTATCATTAATTACAAGAAAAAGAGAGGAAAAACACTGTAGAGAAATGAAAATTAGTCACTTCTGTATATGATTATAGAATCGTAGAAATTTATGGATTGGAAAGGAGGCTATTTGGCCCTTTGCCTTCTTGCTGGCTAAATATGGAGCTATTTTAGTTATTTCTACTTCTCAATTCTCAGACTGTACTCTTGTAAATAATGGCTCTTCTAGGGCCTATCCATGTAATTGTTAAATATGTTGAGGTTTTCTCCTTCCACCACCCTGTGAGGCAGAGAGTTCTTGCACTTGAGAAGTCATTTCACATGAACAAATGTATTTTGTTCATATGATATGACTTCTCAACTGCAACCATGTTTGTGCAACAAATGCTGGTCTTGCCAGTGACTTCTAGATCCTCCAAAGATGAATAATATTTGTAGATAATACTGAGCCTAAGGGTCTTGACTTGTCAGATGTCATCATTACTTCATAACTCCACACACACAACTCGATATTCTAGACTCCAGATCTTTTCATAACCAGCGGTCCGTTGTGAAATTCAAACTGCTTCGTTTCTTATCGGTGACACTTTTATTTGTCGTGTTCCCACATAATGCTGAACATTACAACATACTATTCATGAAATTACATTTCTAATTTTGAGTACCATATCAACCTGAACAGAATTTTGAATTTATTATTTGTTTTGCTACGGGCCTCTTGCAGTAGTCAATGTTACTTATTGGCTAAATTTCTCATACTGGTTCTATTTACAAAATTTCTCTGCTGCTAGCTAGAATTTATGATATGACAGCCTGTAGCTTTATTTAAAAGCAAATCCCTAACATTAAAACATCAATCAATGGACTGGTAACACTTCCAAAAGGAAAAAGGATTCATGAATTAATGGAATAACTAGATTCAATCAAACTTCCAGAAAGCTAACCAGAAAGTTTGAGGATATTCTTCCCTATTTCATTCTTCTGTTTCTATAATCACAACAAGAACATTCATTTAGACCACTGTCAAAGGGTTGAGTGTGCTTGGGATTCCTTGCCCAGATAGCTGTGAAGACTGAATCCCAGAATGTATTCTAAACTAAGTGAGGAAGAATTTTAATTAGGAAGGGAATCAATGATTGTGGTGAGATGGTGGGAATGTGAACTTGAGGAAAGTTGGTTCAGCCACGATTTAAACAAATGACAGAGTAGGCTCAAGGGGCCAAATGGCTTATTCTTGTTTTTGTTTCTTGTGGTTTTATGATGGGTTGCAAGTGTTACAACAGTCTTCAGGTATTGTATCATGCATGGGTTCAGAAAGTGCAATCAGATTTGGTCAGTCCTAGCACCCTGGAAATGATGGGTTGCACAGAGCCCTGTGCCAAAACAGCGCTCTGGTAGTGAAGGCATGATCTCTGACAACCTTCCCAATGTCCCAAGTATTTCATTGTGGACTTCACTGTGGAATGTTGGCCTTCTCCCGTAGCCTTCCCCACTGAAGTCCAATTATAGAGACCTCTGCAGTAAGCCAACATGTGAAGTTGTCTACCTGCACCATCCTTTCAATTGCTCCCTCCATAGGCATGTTCAGATTCTTTCACTATACACTATTAACATGTAATGTCAATATCTAAGCTTGTGACCATGAAAGTGACATTGAGAGACAGTGCTCCAGAAACTTTACCATACAGTGCAATGATTTTGTGCACAACAAAATAAAGTTGTGCGCACATGTGTGGCTATCAAAGGCATTCAATGTACATGTAGAATTCCTTTGCATGTTGGCTCATGAATGGTGCAGGCAGTGGTTTCACACAATGCATGTTAGGCCATCTTCTGTAGAAGTGGAAGTGGTTTTCCTGTTTCCACTTGCAAGTTAAGTTCAGACTTTATCCATTGCACCTAACCAACCTTGCAGACCCTCACTCCTGGTCTTCTTTGGGCTCACCACCACCAATCCCTGGTCCAATCATGCCCTTGACCCTCCTGTCAGCAGCCAATTGCAATGCCTGTGTGTTGTAACGGCCTAGGTGAATGTTCCTTTAAGATAGAGCATAGTGGTGTGTGTGTATGTGTGTGTGTGCGCATGCGCACGCATGACGTGCTTATGTCAACAGAAGATAAAGGACGTAATGACATTGTTGAAGAGGTCAGTCGAAGTCAGTCAGAGCGGAGAGAGAGAGAGAAAAGAGAGAGAGACGCCAGCCTGCTAGTTTTCTCTCTCTCTCCTCTCTGACTGACTTCGACTGACCTCTTCAACAATGTCATTACGTCCTTTATCTTCTGTTGACATAAGCACGCCACATACACACGCACGCGCGCGCGCGCACACACACACACACACACACACACACACACACACACACACACACACACACACACACACACACACACACACACACACACACACACCCCACTATGCTCTATCTTAAAGGAACATTCACCTAGTCCATAACAGTGTCTTAAGCTGACCTTCAACATCTCGGTCTGCCCTCCAACTTCCCAAGTGCTCTAACACACACATTTGCCCACCTTCCCTCCCCACTGTGGTCCACAGCTCATGAACCAATACCCACCCGAGTTCCTCCACCACTTCTGCCACTGTGAAGTGAGAGAGGAAAAGACATTTTTGCATTTAGTTGTGCAAGATCCGTTCCTATATACTCCAAACCTTGGCTGCTGACAGGAGGGTCAAGGGCATGATTGGACCAGGGATTGGTGGTGGTGAGCCCAAAGAAGACCAGGAGTGAGGGTCTGCAAGGTTGGCTAGCTCAGAGAGAGGCGAATCCAATCAGAACTGCCGACAATAGGCAGCATTTCTATCCATTAGAATATTGCAATCAGCCTGCCTTCATAACTCATTCAGGTGAAAACACAATTCTGAAATAATTTCTACATGAAATAGAAGTATGCTCATTATGGCAGAAAGGTTGAATAAACAATGCTCACACAACAGTCCCCAACAGAGCCTCACTACACATATCAAGGAGGATCCCTGTGGGAACCAGCAGTAGCCATAGATATGACTCTATGCTGAAGTCAGAACATTTACCATAGTTATATCTGAGCTAGAAAACCAGTGGAGACTGGCTGGCCTGCCTAACTTCTGCTCTAAGAACAGGCATATGTTCCAGAATTAAATATTTCTAACTCCAGCTGTTATCTCCAGGGCCACTAATAATGATTAAAATTGTACTTTCTTTGGTGTCAAGTGCAGTAAAATCTGATGTATTTAATTTTCATCTTCATGCCTATTTTGAGGCTTGAAAATAAAAGTGAATGAATATTCTCCCATTAGGTGTCCATTGCACCTCTAGCTGTTACACTTTTCTCCTCTAGTCAAAAGGTCAGGATATTCTTGGCCATTGCCCTTTGGCAGTGCTCCGCTGTGATCAGCTGAGTGGGTACAAACCAGTAGTCACTGCCAGTTTATCCTTGCATGCCCTTCACCGAGGCTGGTGGTTGAATGCTCTGCTGTTCCCCATTACTCAACCGATCTAAGTTAGATCCTGACAAAACTAATACCAGGCTTATGTGTTCTCATTGCAATCCAGAGAACCCAGGCGTAGATAATCTGTTGTTTAATACAAGTTTTATTTGTGTCATGCGATAACATTTCTATAAAGAGATGACCATTAAATAAATCGTAGACTTACAAAATATAAGTCAAATTCTGCATTTTTTCCCTTCTGGTCGTCCCTGTGTCTGAGGTGCTGACGCATGGACGTGCTTGGATCTGGACGATGGCAAACTGCCCGGGCACACTTTCTTGATATCCAACTAGGGATGCAGGTGTCATGGACACTTGAGCACCAGACAAGCCTTGTAACATAATGCAGGAAACCAGCATCATGCTCCAAGTTAAATATTTCCCTCCTCATGACAGCTCTCCCTCACTCTCCCACAACTCCCCAACCCCATGCAATCCCTGTGCCCCCACAACCCAATCACGAGCCAGCCATCACTCCCCAACCTGTTCATCCCCTCTCCCATCATCTTGCAGCCCATCATGCTGATCCTCTCTTCCCATGGCCCCACCTGACATTTGAGCTACAAAAAAAAAGGAAAATCTATCCTGGAATTTTCTTAACTCATCTAAACAGCGGAGTCATTGATTTTAATAAAAGGTCTTGACAGGGTGGATGTGGAGAGGATGTTGGTTCATGTGGGAGAATCTAGAACTGGGGATCACTGTTTAAAAATGAGGGGTCTCCCATTTAACATAGGGATAATGTGGAATGTTTTCTCTCAGAAGGTCATGAACTTTCTTCCTCAGACGACGACAAAAGCAGGGTCTTTGAATATTTTTAAGGCAGAAATAGATGGATTCTTGATCAGCAAGGGGGTGAAAGGTTACTGGGGCTAAGTGAGAGGGCAGAGTTGAGTTGGCGATGATCAGCGATGATCTTATTAAATCTTGGAGCAGGTGCAAGGGCATAATGGCCGACTCCTGCTCCTAGTTTATATGCTCATACAAGATACCACTTAAAAGAAACAAGAATATTATGTTGAATAATGAAATTAAATCTTTAAAATAATAATTAACTAATTTCAGGCTCATCTAACTACAGAATTATGGGAGCCATGCATGGAAGAAATCTGTTCTATGTACCTTCAGATATTTGCCCAAATTACTTCCCTTCAGTACTGTAGTTATAGATATTGTCAGTTAATATAAAGTTTTTATTAGCATGTGACAGTAGCAGTCACTAAATAAGTCAGATGGAATGCACTCCACTGTGGTATACTGTATTGCGCTGGAGATTTGAAACTAGATCAACTGCTGTAATTGGTTTAAAATAAAGAATATACTGATCTTAAGCTTTAAATGATCTGATGATTTAACAAAGTTTGTTACTGAATATTTCTGAAGGTACTTTGCTCATATGGCATGAGCCAGACCTGACAAGATTATATTTGAAGGCCTGAGTATCAAACTAAAGACCAATTTCTCCCTTTTTCTGTGGTTTGCAATTGGCAGCTGTTTATTAAGAATGAAAGCATTCCAGTCTGTTCGGTTCTTTCAGCTTCTGCTGATTGACTGACGGTTAGCTTCAGATCCAGTGGCGTTGTCATTCATAGATCAGCTGTTCCACCTAGATTCAGTACCCAGTGACTGGCTGGGTGACAGTAACTATAAGTGTTGAGTATTACTCAGTAGGAGCCAGGCATGCAGTTTAATACAGCTGTTTCTAAAAGGAGATGATGGGAATGTGTAAGAGCAGAATAGCTGTTAGAATCCAGTCCTGAATAGCTAACTCAGAAAAATCTTATTTGGAAGCGTCAGTTTTGAATCTAGGTACAGCTTAGACACAAATGGTCAAACAGATTTATATTGAGGAATGACAATTGCATGCAATTTCCTACTTGTTAATACCTAGAACATTAACGTAGTTCCAGCAGAGAATGTTGACGTTACCGAAGGCTGCAGGAAACTGCATATATATTGATTTAAAGGGAACAGGACAATGAGCAAAAGAGATTATAATGGGTGACTAAAATTTTGACTGTCTTTTGAAAGACCCATTAGCACAACAATCTTTGCTGAAGCCACAATGGAGGTGAAATGAGTACTGACAGGTGAATGTCATGTGAAAGGAAATCCCTGTGAGCAAGCAAGAGTTTGCAGGCAAGTGACAACCCAGCCCAGGATTTAACGTATAAACAAAAAAATGCTGGGAACACTCAACACGTCAGGCAGCATCAGGATTCAGATGTTCCTGGAACAGAAGTGACAGTGAATTCAACAGTAATTGAAAATATAAAAAAATACAGATAGTGGAATAAGAAGAGAAAATACTCAGCAGGTCAGGCAGCATCAGGATTCAAACATTCCTGGAAGAGAAGTGACAGTAAATTCAACAACAGTTGAAAAAAATACAGATACTGGAATAAAAAGAGAAAACACTCAGAAGGTCAAGCAACATCTGTGGAAAGAGAAACAGAGTTAATGTTTTGGTTTGAAGACCCTTCATCAGATCTGACTGCATGTCTGATAACTGCTCTCAGCCACCACAACACACTTCTGAAATCTAACCTCGTGGACCATCTACCCTAATGTCTCTCCTGACATGGCTTAGTGTCTAATTTTGTTTGTAAATCTAGTTGAGAATGTGTAATTATATTAAAGCCATATGTAAATCGAAGGTGTTGTTGAGATAGTGTATGAAATGATTCTGAACAGGAGGGTGCTGTCTGTTGATCTCATTCAAATGTACATATGTTTACAGGGGCTTGGCAGGCTAGATGTGGAGTCAATGTTTCTACCCCACTGGAAGATCTAGAACCAGGGGTCACAGACTCAAAATAAGGGGTCAGCCAGTCAGGACTGAGACAGAAAGAAATTTCTTCTGCAAGAGGGTCATGAATCTTTGGAATTTTTATCTGAGAGGTTGTGGAGGCTCAGTTGCTGAGAACATCTAAAAGAGAAAGTGATGGATTATTAAAGGAATCAAGAGACATGAGGTGAATGCAGGGAAGTGACACTGAAATAAAAGATCAGCCACGATAATATTGAATGGTAAAGCAAGCACAAGGGGCCATATGGCATACTCCTGCTTCTGTTATGTCTGCAGGTGATATGATTAACTATTGATTATTGTGTCACACATTCTGTTATAATGGGACATATAAAATAATGCTCTCTCAAGGTTAAGCTTTTGCAACTTAAACAACAGCTGACATTTCTGTTTTATCATCATGTAATAATTTTTGAAGGTTTATTTTCTTCTCTGTAGGTCAATATGCAAATATATTATCCCGTGTTATTTGGCACATACATAGCAACTTGTACTATGGGTGAATATTTTCCAAAACTAATTGGTAAGTTTATAAATCAAGGTGACTCTTGATGCATTGACATTACTCACTGCTCTAACCTACAGATGATACAACCTTTAAGATGAGAAAGCTGGTAGGTAGGAGGGGGAGGAGTGGAGAGGGAGAGAAATTGGGGTATATCTTTTAAACTTTGAGTATTTGAAATAAAAAGATTGTTTTGAAAATAGATCACTTATTGTCTAGCTTGTTAATATTCATGGATAAAATGTGATTATTAAGTGCAAGAGTTAATATGTTCTTTAACTAAAACTGTAATTTTCTACAGTTGCTAAGAGCATATGCCCAGATTAATAAGTTTATTATGTTCTGTTGCCTTGGCTGAGCTAAGTTTAGCACCAAGGGTAAGGTTTCCACAGCCAGTGCTGGGCTGTTCACCGTGTTGTGCTGACCTCTTTCATAGCAACAAGGTTAACTGTGCCATACTGTACTGAATCAGCAGGATCAGGCACTATGTCTGTCGACCTACCAGCAGCTAGCAACCATTTCCCAGAAAGTCACACTCAGCAGTTCCATTAACGGACAGGAAGAAGAAAACAAAATCTGTACTCCAAATGGGAATCCTAACTTCACCTATCAGATGTCCAGTTTTCCTCTTGCTAACTGGAGAGTTCTTTCTTTGGTAATGGTTTAAGAACAGAGTTCTATAAGTATATCTTTTTCTTTGCAAATCATCTAAAAATAAAGAGACTGCACTTTCCTGAAACTGGTACTTATGGTTACCTCTAACACTGACTGCTTCTGAAACAGAAACAAGCTAACAATATCCACTGAGAGTTTTCAAAAGTTAATATTTTCACATGCAGAACTCCCATATACTGAATTATATTGCTGGACATATATAATACATCAAATCAAAATGTTAATTTACCAAAGATTTTCTTTGTCATAGGAAGGATATGGTGTCCTGACCAGGCCAGCATTTATTACCTATCCCTAATTGCCCTCAAGAAGATGGCGGTGAATTTCCTCCTTGATCCACTGCAATCTTGTAGTGAAAATACTCCAACAATTCTGGTCAGAAAAGTAAATCAGGATTTTAACTAACCGATCCAGAAGGATTAGAAGTATACTCCCAAGTCAGAACAATGTTTTTGGTGGACAATACAACAATGTCAATGCCTTTGTATGTCAAGAGAAGATAGTTCAATTTTCCTTTGCTGGAGATAGTCATTGCCTAGCATGTATGTGGTACAAATTTTATTTCTCTCTTGCCCACCTAAACTTGAATATTGTCCAGCTCTTCTGCAAGTCAGAATGGAAAACTTCATTATCTGAGGAACTGTGTATGTAATGAATATTGTGCGATCATCAATAAGCATCTCCACTTCTGACATTATGATGGAAGGAGGGTCATTGATGAAGCAGCTGAAGACGTTTGGGCCTAGGACACTACCCTGAGGAATCCTGCAGCGATGGTGCCCTGGAACAGGGATGATCAGTTCTCTTTATGATCACTTAACTCCAAGCTGTGAAGAATTTTCATACTGGTTCCATTTCTTGATGCCACAATCTCTTGTGCCCTGTCTTTGTGTCGTGCAGTAACTATCGCTTCAGTTTTGGAATTCAGCTCTTTGCTCCATGTTTAAATTAAACCCGAATGCAGTCAGGAACCAAATGGTCCCACAAATCCCACAGCGAGCAACAATGAGCATATTACTAGTGAGTAAGTGCACTTGAGGGCATTGTTCACAATACCTCTTATCAGTTTGCTAATGACCAATGATAAGGTATATGGGCAGTGATTAGCTAAAAGGATAGAAAATTGCCCTGGTATCTTTTATTTGAAGTTTTTTTTTGGACAAAAGATAGCAATTTTCTATCCTTTTGGGTAAATGCCAGCACCAAAACAGCTTGGCTAGTGACATACATCATTAGCGCTAAGCCTGAGTTGTTGGCTCTACCAACACCCTTTGTTGTGTTCTGGTTAATGAATCAAATTATGACTGCTTTCTGTATGGTTGGTACTTCAGCAAGAGGCTGAGATGGACCATTCATTTGGCACGTCTGGCTGCATGTCTTAGCTTTGCTCTTGGCCATCTATGGGATTGGCGTATTCACGGAGACAGTTCCCTGCATTAGTTGCTTAATTGTCCACCACCATTTATGATTGGATATGGCAGGATTGCAGAGCTTTCCTGATCTGGTGACTATGCCATCACTTAGCTTTGCCATTAGCACACCATCTCAAAACTTTAGCATGCATGGAGTGTGCTATAACTTCACCCAGTTAGTATTAATTTCCAGTTATACCTAATGCTGTTCCTAAAATACTTATTACTGAATCAAGGTTGATCCCATGGATCAATTATAACGGTAGAGGGAGGGATATGTTGGGCCAAGTTGTGGTGGAATATATTCTTTTGCCGCAGATCATAAAGTCTCACCGCTTCATAGATGCAAGTGGATTCAGCTGCAAATTTATTCTGAAACAATGCCATTTAGGGCCATTCAATATTATGAAAAGGGTGCTCAGTATGCGGGTGGCATTTAGCGAATAGAACATTGCATCTGGTAAAGACTAAATCATTCATTTAGCGAATAGAACATTGCATCTGGTAAAGACTAAATCATTCAGGTTTCCCTGCTCCAGACCAAAACTGGTCACTGTGACCTTCCAGCCTCAGCTGCTTACCTCAGTCAGTGGTGCTGTAATTAAGTCACATTGCGTTAGACTGTGACATCCTCCATCCACACTCAGTGTCTTTGTTACCATCAATGCTACTTCAAGTGCTGTTCAACATATTGAAGCAATGCCATGCCCTGACCACCACACCAAGCTTAGAAATTTAATTTGTGATGAACCTTAAGTGCTGCCTAATTAATAGTGTGCTGATCTGACATGTTTTTTTAAATCAGTTAGAAAAATTCTAATTGTTGATTTGGTTATATTGATAACATGATGCTGTTACTGAAAATATTTCCGACCATAGGCTGTAAAATCTTCAGATGCGTCAAAACTACCGCAACTTCAAAAGTGAAGTACCGCCACCAAGTGGTCACATTGTGAGCTGAATGTAATGGCTAATATCATGTAATTAATGCCTGACTGCACATCTGTTGGGCTGTGTATTCGCATTTTGTAAGTAGTATTGAATGCAATCATTCAAGAGAAGACCAGGTAAGCCCCCGTCACTGTACAGCAGCTTGTGCTAGGTTAATGGGACTAATGAAATCCATTAGCATGGATTCTTGAAGCTAGCTAAAATGGATAAGGTATCTTGGACTAGAAATTGAACAGAACACAATGCTACTAGGGTCCATATAATTGAATTCCCATTAAAAACATTTGGTAAAGAAAATTGGAAACTTCCATTGGGGATTATAAAGTCTGTGACTTATCCCACCCAGATCACCTATAAATTTGATGGATAAATGCAGGAATATGACTGAACATGTGGAGTGACAACATGCAACAATTGGGCTAGGGATCAGCTCTGTGTGACTTTGCCTTCTCACATGCAGACAACTCAAGCCACATATGTGAAGGCTATTTCTGTATAACTACGAGGAGCTGCCTGAGAGTCCGGAGCCTGCAGAGTTCAATGCTTGGAACCTGGGTCCAATTGATCGCCTTTCAGCTAAAAGCTCAACTTTTGTGAAAGCCCTTCCTTGGGTTTCTTACCCATCACCTCTGAATTCAAGTGCTGAACTCTGCAGGCTGGGGTCTGTTAGGCAGGACCTCTAAGTCACATGGAAACAGGCTTCACGTATGTTGCAATGTGGCTTGGATCATTTGCATGAGAGAAGGCAAAGTCACTACACGTGACCCACCACCCCACTCCCTCCACCCCAATCGCAAGCCTGGCCTCTCTGCCCAATCTGATTGCAATCCAAAACAACCCCCATCCTCCAATAACCCTGCTTGACCCTCATGATCCTGATTCTGCATCCACTCCCTTCCCAACTATAACCTCGCTACCCCAGGCATTTCCCCCCTCAACCCAGTGACCAAGACCCAAAGATGAAACACCCAAAAATTAAAATAATTATGACAAAATTTTATTAAGTAACTCACCCAAATCTGTTGTCTTAAGATTTTATTCACCTGTAAAATCTTTATTTCACTACCATCTATATATTTTCCTATTTTTCAATGATCACCATAGATAATAATGAATAAACCATAACACATCCTCTCGACAAACTTTGGTGAGCAAAGAGTTACTATCAGCAGTTTGTAATAATGATCGTCAGCCCTTCTTAGCCTACTTCAATGAAGTTTCAGCCAGGAACTCAGGGAAAATTCACAACAATGTGCAATTAGTCCCATTTAAATGTTTTGATCACTAACAATAGTGGTTATACTAAAAGGTTACATTACTTTTAAAGCCCTAACTAAATTACGGTATTGCGGATGCTGGAGTATCACATGTTTAGCGTGATGGGCTGGTTTGACTGGCCTGCTCCACTCGTAGACTCTCTGGACTCCCACTCTGCTGCACTCACACTTTGATCTCCCACTTGCCCATTCTCAGGATCTTGGCCTCAGTCTTGGCCATTCCTGGGCTCTCTGGCCTCCAAGTCAGCTTCTCCCAGGGTCTCCCCAGGGTAGGTGTGAATTTAACACTTCAGACATTGCCAGAGTTTCACAATTTTGTCAGAAAGCATGGAAGAGATGAAGGTCTATTGGAATTTAACAGCTATTGCCAATGGAGTCATTATTTTTCTTCATACATCACAAGTTTTACAACTTAAAAAAAAGCTAAGCTCTGGTGTTGTCCATGTTTAATCAAAAGATTTCTGACATGAGAGGAAACATTAAACAATAGATCTTTATTAATTTCTCCAATATTAATAAAGGACAGCTTGCTTACAGAAGACTTGCTTTCAAAACTTAAAAGAAAATCAAAAGGTTGGATTTGTCCAAACAGGAGAGCAGAAGCAGAGATAACAGTAATGACAGAAACTATTACTGAGTCTGTAATTTTTGTACAATAATGAACAGAAACTTACACAAATAAAAGTTTGCTCAAAATACCCAAATCTTCCAAGATTTGCAGCTTCCCAATTTCGAAAAAAATATTGTCTCCAAGATAAATAAAGTGCTTCAATCTGAGGTTCCCACCTGTTTTTAAGAAGGCCACTATCATCCCGGTACCTAAGAAAAACAAGGTAATGTGCCTTAATGACTACCACCAGGTGGCTCTGACATCCACCATCATGAAGTGTTTTGATAGGCTGGCCATGGCATGCATTAACTCCAGCCTCCCAGAAAACCTTGAAACACTGCAATTCGCCTACCGTCGAAACAGGTCTACGGCAGACGCCATCTCCCTGGTTCTACACTCAGTAAAGACAGCTACGTTAGACTATTGTTTATTCACTACAGCTCCACCTTCAGTACTATAATTCCAAGCAAAATCATCACAAAACTCCTAGATCTGGGACTCAAAACCTCCCTTTGCAACTGGATCCTTGACTTCCTGACCAACAGACCACAATCAGTAAGGATAGGCAGCAACACTTCCGCCATCCTCAACACTGGTGCCCCACAAGGCTTCTACTCCCTATACACTCAGGACTGCGTGGCCAGATTCTGCTCTACAGCCATCTACAAGTTTGCAGATGATACCACCATTGCAGGCCGTATCTCAAATAACAATTAGTCCGAGTACAGGAAGGAGACAGAGTCATGGCAACCTTTCCCTCAAAGTCAGCAAAACAAAAGAGCTGGTCATTGATGTCAGGAAGGAGGCGGTGTACATGCACTTGTCTACATCAACGGTGCTGAGGTCAAGAGGGCTGAGAGCTTTAAGTTCCTAGGAGTGAACATCTCCAATAGCCTGTCCTGGTCCAACCACATAGATGCCACAGCCAAGAATGTTCACCAGCGTCTCTACTTCCTCAGGAGGATAAAGAAATTTGGCATGTTCCCTTTGACACTCACCAACTTTTATTCATGCACCATAGAAAGCATCCTATCTGGATGCATTACAGCTTGGTATGGCAACTGCTCTGTCCAGGACCGCAAGAAACTACAGAGAGTTGTGGACACAGCCCAGCACATCACGGAAACCAGCCTCCCTTCCATGGACGCCATCTGTACTTCTCGCTGCATCGGTAAAGCAGCCAGTATAATCAAAGACCCCACCCACCCAGGTCATTCTTCTCCTATCTCCCATCAGGCAGAAGATACAAAAGCCTGAAAGCATGTACCACCAGGCTCAAGGACGGCTTCTATCCCAGTATTATAAGACTATTGAATGGTTCCCTAGTATGATAAAATGGACTTTTGACCTCACAATCTACCTCGTTATGACCTTGCACCTTATTGTCTACCTGTACTGCACTTTCTCTGTAGCTGTGACACTTTACTCTGTATTCTGTATTTTTTTACCTTGTGCTACCTCAATGCACTGTGTAATGAATTGATCTGTATGACGATATGCAAGACAAGTGACAATAATTAACCAATTCCATGTGTGCACTTTTAACTGATTTTTAAAAATAATAGTTCTAAATAATAATCCTTTTCTTTTCCAATTATTAATAAATAACCCACAGTGATAGATATAGTTCTACACAGGCCTCTTCACTGTTCCCAAGAGCTACTGCTTGCATTTTGGTTGTTAATTAATGCAAGTAACTGTCAGACTTGGCTGAAATAAAGCTTTGATTAATCAGCCTCCAGTTTCTTTCAAAGCTTTTTGGAAGCAATAACAAGGAAAGTTTTAAATCCTTACAGAATGTGGAGATGTAGTCTTCAAAGGCTGTTGAGGCACAGTTTGTCTGCTGAGAAATTCTGCAAATTGCACACACTCAGAATGCATTGTAACATCAAACACTGAGAATTCTGAGACAAATATTCTTTCACAAACAAAATAGAATGAATGCACAAAGATGATACTAACCATTTAAATGCATAAATGCTATTACAGAACATTTTTTTCATAATTTTAAATTGCCAGTAAATTTTAATTTTATAAAAGTGTATTGAGTGGTTTTATTAGTTTATCAGCAAAAGGTACAGCCAATTATTTGCATAGATTTCCATCAGAAATAAAAGAGAATGCTCAAAATACTTAGGAGGTCAGGCAGCACCTGTGGAGAGAGAAGGTGGTGTAATGTTTCAGATCACTAACCTTTCTTATGGAAGGTGCTTGACCTACAGGATTAACTCTGTTCTTTTCTCTACAATAAAGCCTGGCATCCCAATCAGAGTCTGATAGAAACTGACCATCTGCATCATATTTGGGTTGGATTGGTCAGTATACGGGCTCAGGTCAGGTCTGGCTCAGTACTTCATCCAGATCAGGATGATTTGCTTAGTATTAATGGATGTGTCTTTTTTGTTCAGTAGCAACATATGTACAGCATGGGAAGTTCTTTTTTTAAAAAAATGTCTCTAGATAGTGTAGCAGTTAGCGTAACAATATTACAGCACCAGCGACCCGGGTTCAAGTCTGGCCACTGTCTGTAAGGAGTTTGTACGTTCTCCCCGTGTCTGCATGGGTTTCCTCCCACATTCCAAAGACATACGGGTTAGGAAGTTGTGGGCATGCTACGTTGGTGCCGGAAGCGTGGCAACACTTGCAGGCTGCCTCCAGAACACTTGACACAAAAAATGTATTTCACTGTGTTTTGATGTACATGCGACTAATAAAGATATCTTAGGTTGAGGCAGCTCAGATTGGCTATGGAAAAGAAATTACAAGTTGAGGTTTGGACTTGCTCAAGTCAGGCTTTAACTTTACACCTGAGCAAACCTCTGCTCACAGATGCTGCCAGACTTGCTGAGTATTTCCAGCAATTTTTTGCTTTATTTCAATTATCTATGATCTATAGTTTTGTTTTAAATTCTGAATATTGTTAACAAAATGCTGACAACAGTAAGTTTAGTTTGTGGATAGGAATTAAACACACAAAAGATTTATTAAGTTATGGATGAAGCTGAATGACTCCATTGACAAAAGGCAGACGATTACCACCTTATCACTCACGTTGATCAATGGCAAAGTGAAGCAAGGAGCTGTCAACATTGCCACTAATGATAGCTTGCACCTCAGTGCTCAGTGTGGATTTCACTGGGTCCGTTCAGCTCCATTCCAAACATGGATAAAAAGGCTGAATACCAGGCACAAGGCAAGAATTGCTGAATTTAATGTCACTAATTATGGTGAAGGAGCCTTAGCAAAATTGAAACGAGTGGTGGTCAGAGGGAAAACACTTGGGTGGTAGGACTATTAACCATTGTAATGCAGTTTAGTAGTTGGAGACAATCATCTAAGTCCTGGGTCATCGTTGCAAGGGTTCCTCATGGTGGTCATCTAACTTCAGCTGCTTCAACAATGATCTCCCGTTAGAAGCGAATTAAAGTCAGAGTTGTACGGCACAGAAACAGGCCCTACGGCCCACCATGTCCTTGCCGACCTTTTTGCCCATCTACACTAATCCCATTTGCCTGCTTTAGGTCTGCATCTTTAAGAGCCTGTCCAAATGTCTCCTAAACATAGTGATTATCCATCACCTCCTATGGCATATCAACTACTATCTGTGCAAAATATGTTCCCCTCAAATCCCCTTTAAAATTCCTTCCTCTCACCTTACACCTCTTGTTTTTGATACCCCTAACATGGGAAAAAGATTCTGACTAAGTATCCTATCCATGCCTCTCAAAATTTTATATACCTATATCTGGTCAGCCCTCAGCTCCCTTCGCTCCAGGGAAAACAAGCCCAGTCTATCCAATCTTTCCCCATAACTTACTAACCATACCTCCCACATTCACATCCAAGTTGTTAACACATCATAAAACAACAAGGGACCCAGCAATGACCCCTGCAGTACACCACCAGTCACAGACTTCCAATCAGAAAAGCAAGATGAGGCATCTGGATCAGCATGGACCTGTTGGGCCAGAGGACCGGTTTCTGTGCTGTATAACTATATGAACTCCAGGCATCCTTCCATCACTACCCTCAGTCTCCTATCACCAAACCAATTTTGGATCCAATTAGCCAGGTCAACTTGCATTCCCCTCTGTCTTAACCTTCAGGACCAGCCTACCATGCAAGACCTTGTCAAATGCCTTACTCAAGTCCATAATTGGTCACTGATTTTTGTATAGATCATTGCCTCATGAATTAATACATTACAAATACACTGCCTATGTCTGCAAATAGCAAGACCTCAATAAAAGTCAGGCATGCACTAACGAGTGGTATATAATATTTGTGCTACACCTTGTAGGGAATCTAACCCTAACCAATCAAGTTTTCAAGAGCTAGAGAAAGTTAAAAAAGTAAGACTTTGGCTATTAATCTCTGGATTACTCCCAGTGCTGTTTGCTGGCAAGAAAATATTTGGACAGATCAGGCAGATCAGTGTGCAACTAAATACATAGTATATGAGATCTGAATTGGGATGAGTTCCAGAGCAGGAGAGATCTGTTCAAGATGGACAGGTTGCACAGGTAGCATATTAGCGGAGTGGAACCAATGTTCATCCAGGGAGGTTTACTAATAAGGGTGCCCAGAGTTTAATCTTAATTGACATGGGTTGGGCACCAGCATGTAGCAATAAGAGGAAAAAGCTGCAAAAATAAAAATGGGAGTGCTAGTTACCAATACAGAAGGAAATAGTAGTGTTCGACAGGAGAAGGTGGGAGATGCAAAAGAAGATTTAAAATGCATGTAAATACATGAAACATAGTGAATAAACTGATGAGCTGTGAGTTTAAATTAGTAGGATTATGATGTGGTGGTAAAAATTTAAAACATGGCTCTTCAGGGATAAGACTGGGCACTTAATATTGCAGGCTATAAGCTGTTCTAAAAGCATAGGGAAGGATAAAAAGGAGGCAGAATAGTAGTAAAAATTAAGGCAGTAGGCACGGTAGTGTGGTTGGCATAACGCTATTACAGCGCGAGCGACCCAGGTTCAATTCCAGTCGCTGTAAGGAGTTTGTACGTTCTTCCTGTGTCCGCATGGGTTTCCTCCGGGTGCCTCCCACATTCCAAAGACGTACGGGTTAGAAAGCTGTGGGCATGCTACGTTGGCTCTGGAAGTGTGGCGACACTTGCGGGCTGCCCCCAGAACACTTTACGTAAAAGATGCATTTCACTGTGTTTCGATGTATGTGACTAATAAAGATATCTTATAAAATGTTACGGAGAATATCTTTGAGAAATCAGACAGACTTGGTTAGTGTCAAGAAGGAAGAAGGGAACTATCACAATATGAAAAGTATTCAATAGACCACCAAGCAGTGAGAAAGAGATACAGGAGTCAGAGAAATTGCAGAAATGTGCAGGACCTATAGTGATCATCAGTGATTTCAATAGCCCAAATATTGATTGGAATATTAGAATAAAATGCAAAGAAGGGAGGATATTCTGAAACATGGTCAAGAGAACCCGATCAATATGTTTCCAACCTAACAAGGAAATAGGCTTCGTTGAATTTGTAGGTAAAATTGTAACAGGATGAGTGACCTTCTGAGGGCAGATGTTTCAGGAAAAGGCAAGGAGGGAAGACAAAGGAGATATAGAAGATGGTGAAAGAAAATGTGTGTAAATCTCCAGTGAGAATCAGGCTGAATAAAATGAGAGCCAGAATGGAAAGAAGAAGAAAACAAGCAAAGAGCGTCTTTGGGAGAGAGAAAAGCAGTCATTGAAAGGGAAGCCAAATGTTTTCTGTGGCTACGTGAATAGGAAGCCAGTAAAGATAGGAGGTGTGGAGACGATTAGGAATATTAACTGAATATTTTGTATCGGTCTTTTTTGGGGGAAAGGCTGCCAATGTGAGGAATCCCAGGTTGCTTAGTGGGGTAGAGGCAAGTCATTGAGTCATACAGCACTGAAATAGGCCTTTCAGCCCAACTCATCCATGTCAACCAAGTTGTCTATTTGAGTTAGTCCCAATTCCCCACATTTGGCTCCTATCCCCCTAAACCTTTCCTGTCCATGAACCAGTCCAAACATCTTTTAAACATTGCAATTGTACCCACCTCTACCACTTCCTCTGGTAGCTCATTCCATATACCCACCATCCTTTGTGTGAAAAAGTTGCCCCTCAGATCCCTTTGAAATCTTTCCCCTCTCACCTTAAACCTGCGCCCTCTAGTTTTTGACTCCCCTAAAAAGACTGACCATTCACCTTATCTATGTCCATTGTGATTTTATAAACCTATAGTGGCAGACGGATTCTGATCAGGAATTGATGTGAACATTTATCTAAGCAATTAAGTGTCTGTGATTTTCCCATATAGATTATTTTACAACTGTGAATACCCATAATTTCCTTATAGCTGTGTGGGTGTAGAAATATGCAGTTCAGCAGATTTGTGTATATGAATAAATTTGCCTACACTTTACTGTGTTCAAATAATTAATATAATATCTGTATGATCCATGTACAGCTGTATGTTCATACATTTGCCTGTGCAATTAGAATTGTGCAGACTTATACGTCTTGCTCAGTACGTGAATATTCTCTGTACAGATGTGTGTGTGTGTGTGTGTGTGTGTGTGTGTGTGTGTGTGTGTGTGTGTGTGTGTGTGATGTATATGCGTAGTTCGATGTATTTACCAACAAAATTCTGTGTGTACAGATTTGCATGCAAGTTAAATGCAGAGTCCAGAATGTGCATATTTGCCTACACTGTCATGTGTGTAAATCTGTTTGAATAGTTATGTCTATTTGTATAGGATTTGCATTAGATCACCTGTATTGTTGGCTGCAGAAAGTTTCCCATGGTCTTCCAATGCTCTCTAGACACAACTGAGGTGACTGATAAATAGCAGATGTAACAACCTCATTCAAAAAGAGTTGTAAATTTTACAAAGAATGAGAGTCATAAAGCATGGAGACAGGCCCTTTTGGTCAATCATTTATACTTCATAATAAATATTCCATTTGCACTATTCCCATTTTCTTCTCTGTACATTCCCATAAACTCCCAGATTCTACCACGCATCTACATACTAGAAACAATTTAGAGAGGCTGATTAACCAACTGACCTGCACGTCTTTAGGAAATGGAGAAAACTGGAATACCTAATGAAAATCCACATGGTTACAGGGAGACCATGCACCCTCTACACAGACAGCATCTGAGATTAGGGTCGCTGGAGCTGTGAGATAGGAGCTCTGTCCTCTGCACCAGCATGCCACTCCATAAACCAGGTATAACCAGATATAGCAGATAATTACAGGCCTTTTACATTAACCTTGTGGAAGAGATGAAAGATGTCTGCTGCTCCTGTTTGTGCAAAATTAAAAACTGGAAACTTCCCCAAAGCTCTCTTTTGACCCAAATAGCTGACAGTAGTCCTTTTTGGGAACATGGTTATGCTTTTCAATTCCTGATAAAGTTAAGCAAATCATTCACACGGTAACCTCTGCCTATGTGTTTTATAAATTTCATACTGATGCCCTTGCAATCAGTCTAAGACCCCAATATGAATACCTATGGAGGCCAGCTCCAGTTTAGTGTGGGTTGCACGGCAACTAGAAATCACCTTAGTCAATGTGGCATCTACTGTACTTCAGGGAGAGCTCAGGTACAGTAAATAACAATGCAAAATTCTAGGCCTAATGCCAATTTTATGGAAGTAATACTACTAGGTGAACGTTTGCCTCTATAAACATACAATTTGTCCAAAATTATTTTTACCATTCCTTAAACCTCAATTTCACTTGTCATTTTAAATTACTTACTTAAAACAGGTTCTGGTCCAGAGCCCTTATAGATCTGGCCCCTGTTCTGAAACTATTTAAGGAATGTGCCACCACAGGTTGAAAAAAGACCGCAGGAGGTCAATGTTACCACTGATGCTTGCAAAATGCAAAGAGCATGGCAATAGAATCTCAACTAATTGCATCTCTACTGAGTAGTCTTAATAAATGTTTGAAATGCAAGTCAACAACATTATCAAAAGAGCAATTTATCAGTTGAATTAGTGACAAAAACTGTCAAATGGAAAAAAAATAGATGTACTATTGTATTAAATATCCTGAGAGTTCCCTTGATTCACTTTGCCTGCAACAAATGGGTGAAAAACATGAAAATATAGGCAAAGGAGCCTTCTAGTTTTTGTTTACCTTTCTAAATGCTTTAAATTATCATGTACATTTCTCTTTGAAGTTAAAGTTTAGCCCTGGGTGAAACATTTATGTCTAATACTACATACAGACCAGGGTTACAAGCTGGTAAATTGCACCTGTCTACCCAGTCATTAGAGCATTTATTTCAAATGGAACACGGCAGGTCTCAACTGTACCACTGAAATTAATTAACTAGGGAGGACAAAATGGATTTTTTGTCTAACTGTGCTTTTTTTGTACAGACACCAAATTTATTCAGTTTGTGGTCTTCTGCGAACCGTTAACACTGCATGTTCTTGTAAAGAGGCTAAAACATATGGTGTTACACAATGCAAGTAGAATAAATAACCAAATATTCCTTACAGAGAGAGAGTTAAAGACAATAGTCTGGCTAATTACTGCAAACGTTTTCAAAGTACCATGTTAGTTAAACCTTGTGCATTATTATTATGATTCTCCTGGAACTGACATACCAGCCAAAATAGCAAAACCAAAATATTGCAGATGTTAGAAATCTAAAATAAAAGCATAAAAAGGCTGGATATATTAGCAAGTCAAGCAGAATCTATAGAAGAACAAACAGGAGTTAACATTTCAGTTAAACTTCAGGACCTATACAATAAGAACCAACTTTAAAAAGAATGACTACCTATAATTCTGACTAATCTGCCCAACATGATATCCCACATAAAAATAGAAAATGCTGGGAAACTCTCAGTAGTGAAGTAGCATCTGTGAAGACAGAAACAGAGTTAATAGTTCTTGTCAAAGATCCTTCATCACCTGTCTTTTTATCTCACTCCACTCTAACCCATCTGTCTACAGCCTCTTACAAAGTTATATTGAGGCCCAACGCAAGCTTGAGGAACAGTACATCTTGTCTATATATGTGCAGCCTTCTGGATTCTATTTTAAACTCAGCAGCTTCAGGTAACTCTCTCTCTTTCTGCTTGAACCCGAACTGGTCAATTGTCCCATAGGTCATCCATCTGTAATATTTGCTCAGTTTTTAAACTCTTCATTATTTATGGTCTGGCCTGCTTAGTCTTCGAAAAACTTTGTACTTTACAACTTATTCATTCCTTTGTGTTTTCTCTCTCCAACTCCGCTCAGGTCACAGATTTTAATGCTTATTTGTTCAGGTTATTTCTAACTTCTCATTAACCCATCAACCAGACTACTTCATCAACATCTTACCCTCTGTGGCAACCTTGGCCTCACTCTGTCAGAGATACTCCCTTTATCTTTTCCACCCCTCGCCCACTTTCTCTGCAACTTAAAACTTGTCTTTTTTTCCCTCTTTCCCTGAAAGGGCCTTCGACTTGAAGTGTCAAGTCTGCTTCTCTTTCCACAAATGCTGCCTGACCTGCTGAGTGTTTCCAGCATGTTGTGTTTTTATTTTAAGACTTCCAGAATCCAGCTTTCTGATATTCATTTATTGATATTCACACTTGCTCTGGGTCTGATTTGTTTTTCCTGCAACTTTCAAAAATTGAAATCCAATTGAATTCTCTCACAATGGATGATCTTTCTTGAACTTAATATTTTGGCACCAATTTTCAACATGTCCATTTAGCATAGATAGAGTGGGCAGCCAGCGCCTCTTTTCCAGAGCACCAATGCTCAATACAAGAGGGCATGGCTTTAAGGTAATGAGTGGGAAGTTCAAGGGAGATGTCAGAGGGAGGTTTTTTCACCCAGAGAGTGGTTGGTGCATGGAATGCGCTGCCTGGGGTGGTGGTGGAGGCTGATACGTTGGTCAAGTTCAAGAGATTGTTAGATAAGCATATGGAGGAATTTAAGATAGAGGGATATGTAGGAGGAAGGGGTTAGTCTCAGGCGTGGTTTGAAGGGCGGCACAACATGGTGGGCCAAAGGGCCTGTATTGTGCTGTTCTATGGTTCTATATTATTTGAATGTAATTGATTACAGCACAATTCAGTATCACTAAAAAAAAGTGATCATTTGCATTGTCTCTGGGAGTTATGAATGGGGAAGTGGTGATATTTGGCAAACAATCAGACACCATGCTGTACACAGAGAAACTTGCCGATGTATTGTCCTATCAACTTGGGTTTATATGAAGTATTGAGCTAAATTGAAAGCAAAAGTTACAGCCCTTGGTTTAGAAGAGAGCTCAAACCTTGAAGTCCTTAACAGAAAATATCAGCTAGTGAACAGAAAGGCTCCTCTTCCAGCGCAGCAACTTAGCTCAAACAACCATGCAGTCAACCAGCATTCCAAGCTGCTGTCAGCTTATTCAAGCCATGGAGGTGGCTGAATTTCTCCACCTGGCTTCAGCATACTGGATGAAAGAAAGTCGATCACCATCACAAGCAAGGAATAGAGATGAGGATAAAAGCAGACTTCACTGACAACCTCTCCAATATTTATCGGCAAAGCTCATACCTAATGTCACATTGTTCAGCAACAGTGTTAAACTATACCCAAGCAAGAGTCAGTGCCTCCTGTTGGGTGGACTTGTAGTTTATATAAAGAAAGGAAAACCCTAGGTTCACCCGAGTTATAGTCAATTAAAGGAAAATGTGTTCTTCCATGAAATACAGTGGTAACTGCGGCACAGATTATTGAAATAGAAAACTGGAAACAATGCCCTACATAACCTACAGATTCATCAAAAATCAAGTTAAATTTGTCATTTTTAAACACATACAGCTAGATTTTGATAAAAATCGTAATTGTTGAAAAAAATGATAACCAAAAATATCTACAAAAGCTGTTAATTAGGATTCATTATGCACAGTGAGATTTCCGTTACTAGCAGATTTTTTTTTCCCTTCTTGGTTAATAAAATAACACTTGTTCCTGAATTCAAACACTCATTAACTTCTCTCAGAAACTCTGCTACACAATATTCCACAAGTAGTTTTGCTGACAGATCTTAAACCAAGAACTGATTAAATATTTACCAGTGGGAAACTCTACCAAAGCTAAAAGTGCTTCAGAGAAGCATTTACGAGTTGCTTGGAGGCACAAGAGACTGCAGATGCTGGAATCTGGAGCAGAAAACAAACTGCTGGAGGAACTCAGCAGGTCAGGCTGCATCCAGGGAGGGAAACAGACAGTCGACTTTTCGGGCTGAGACCCTTCATCTAGGTGCTGCCTGGCCCACTGAGTTCCTCCAGCAGTTTGCGTTTTGTTTTTACAAGTGGCTGTATGACAGTGCTGTTATTTAATTTTTTTTCTTTGTTTTTAAGGCTCTGGCCCTGCTGCTAAATTCTTCCTTGAAATCCCAATTTTCACTGCCACCAGACCGATGGTAATAACATACATCACGACGATTTACAATTTGCTTAAGATGTAATGATGTTATCACAACTGTCACAATTGCCCTCTTTACATCTGACATCGAATTGAATCAATATTGAGCATATTCCAATAGAGAAAAAGAACTAAAAACTAGCACAAGGGTAAAAATGTGCAAAATACAATCTCAATATCTGAAGATAAATATGTATCAGAATTCTAGGCAAAAAACCCAAATATAAATGTCATATGCATGACCAACTCAACAAGGATAATTTTTAACCCAACTTGTCAATTGGAAACTGAGCTGATGGATAAATAGTTCAGATCATTTACCCAGCTCAGAGCATTCTGCATCTAATCTGGCAAGGATGGCCACACAAAGCTGGTGATGTTCTTTTTAAATACAATCATGCAGAATTTGACTTGGAGTGTTAGGACACAAGTGAAATACCAGCAAGAAATAGCAATTGGTTTCCCACAAGTGCAACCCAGCTTTGGAGTGGATCAGGGCCAGAAAAGAAAATTAGCATGAAAAATTTTGAGACCTGCACTGCTGTAATATCCATCCTCTTCAATCACAAGGAGCTCTGCAGCATGAGCCAGCAGATGACCCTGGTGATTTTAGTGTGAAGTCACTGCAGGAGTGAATCACTCTGCCTCAAAATGAAACAGATTCAATCAAAATAGACCTGCAGGAAATTCCTGTCCAGTGGCCATAAAAATAATCTCAGTTCAGCCATGGACAAAATAACACAGATCACAAGATAAAGTTCATAATTATGGAGTTTAGCTGAAAATCATCCAATCTCACTCTGGTAGCTGCTTGCAATGACCCAATTACTCACATTAAGCCAGCTTTACAAATTCAGAATGAACCTACACATGACATGCAAGTATCGTAAAAGAAAGAATATAACAGGACAGGGCAAAAAGGTAATGAAATAGAATCACAATTGTAACCTCAAAAACACGCAATCAATTGGCATCAATCAGTACGGACATCTATGTTAGCTGTGCATTACTGCCAATTGAGAAGCCAGAGGTGATTTAGAACTTCAGCAAAGTTATAAGTAGCTTTAAAATGATTGGCATTCAGGCTAAAATAACCAAACATTTGTAAAAATTTTATTTAAGAGGTTGTTAAAAAGCCTGAAATAATGACACAGAAGCATAAAATACATCAATACGACCCAAGATTTCAGGTTGGTTCAATACACAGAATTTTAATCAATCACTGGCTCCTTACTAAGTCAGCAGCTGCCAAAATGTATATGTTCTTAAGACATTTTAACTGGATACAGCACTTTGCTTGTAAAATTTGTTTTACATGGTCATCATAATGGTTAACCATACAGGGGTTAAATATAAGTATTCAAAATAAATCTCAGAAATATTTACATATTGCCTTATTTGAGAAAAATATGTTCAAGTAATTTTGTGTTTAAATCAACAAATTATCTGTACACAACCTGCAGTAATCATAATTTCATTCAAAATATGGCAAATACAATATAAAATATTGAATTATTTGTTCCAGATTTAGTACTTAACACTTTTAGAAATATAAAAAAAATACAAGCCAATGTTCTAGTTGTATGGACTATCAATATCCACAGTCATATAATTTATGCTTAAAGAACATTAACTTTGCATGAATGTCTTGCTTGAGACCAGAAGCATTTATTGCAATTAATTCAAGTTCAGTTGTAACAACACAAATTTTTCATGAAATCTTGTAACCGGGTGCTCTCGTTTCCTCGCACATCCTAAAGACTTGTGGGTTGGTCATTTACATGGCCACTGTAAATTGCCCCTACTGTGTAGGTGAGTGGTAGAATCTTGGTGGAATCGATGTTAATGTGGGGAGAAAAAAAAGATGGGTGCTTGATATCAGCACAGACTCAGTGGGATGAAGGGCCTGTTTCTATGCTCCATAACTATGGCCTGTCTAATAAGAAATGAAATTCTAACTCATGAACTATAAAGGACTTTGCTGTGTTAATTCTTTTAAGTTGAGTCAATTAAAAGCAAGTCCAAAAGTTTCTAAAGAGGCAGTTTTGGGATGCATCTTGAATGGGGAAAAAGCTTCTCCAGCCCATGGCTTTGCTCCTGACCTCAAAAATTCATCGTCAGTAGTACTAATGCTGCAGATGGGCAGCTGAAGGGAATTTCCTTTGGTGCCTCTCCAGAAATTGGGCCAGTGATCGTTTGAAAGCTGTGGGATGCAGTTCTAAAAACTGCCCAGTTTCTGGAATGCAATTGCTTTAAGTGTGAATCACCTCAGCCCCCACCACAGACCATAATGATACTGGATACAAAGGATGCATTTGTCTGTATTGTATTCAGCCTGGTTAGAATTAGGAAGGTGGTTTTGCACACCATAAAACACCCGACCACATTCGGGTGGACAAGTTGTGTGCCCATCATTTTTACCCTCCATTAAAGACACATTATTGAGGATAAAATTTTCGGATGATTAAAGTGAAGAATGGCCCAAATATGGTCCTACCTTCAATCCCACCACAACCATGAAGAATGCAGCATTTCTGAGCCCCAATAATTTAGCGACTATTATGTTCAAAAGCAGAGCAATACAATGTGATAAGTTTGACTAACAGACCATGACTTAAAAAGAAAGTTCTCAGCTAAATATAAAGTTACATGTTCATTGAAACCTTCTGTGCCTTCCACCTTTTTGAGATTAAGCATGACTTGCCTCCATAATGGTTCTGTGAGGACTGATGAGCCCTTTGTAGGATTCGCAGACTCTGCCACTGAAAGGACAGAGGCAGCTCGACAGGACAGGCAGGTGAACTGGCCAAATTCTTGCTCGCTCCTGTTGCTGCTTGCCCTTGGTTTCCTTGAGCTCACATTGCAAAGCACTTCTTAAGATGAAGCATTTGTCAGGATGTAATACTAGGCTAACAGTGCAGTGTAGCACTGGGGGATCAGTGCATTACTCAAACTGTATTAAACTCAGGCCCAGACTGCCTGTTCAGGTGAATGTTATGGAAACTGTCTACCAAGGTAATTAATCAATTTGCTACGCAGGAATCTAAAACATCCCATGGGCAATGATAGCATGCCAAATCAAAGCAAGCTTTTTTTCCTTTTTTTCATAAAGACAAAGCATGTTAAATTTATTGTTCAGGATGTTCCAAAATAAATCCTGTCTTTGAAGGTAGGCACAACACTGTCAGACACAACAAAGCACTGTTCTTGCCGAGCTTCTTCCACTCAAATTTCTGCCTTCTGACTAGACAGTGACTTCCACAGGATTTAGATTGGAGTCAGAGAATCAACAGGGAAAGGACCATCAGTTGTTAACATCTCTCCAGGCTTTACTACTGTCCCTCTCCACTGCCCCTACCCCAATCTCCCCTCCTGATGACACTGATCAACTTAGTTAAATAAATGGCCATACAGTTACCTGCCATTGTTACAACCACTGCCCCTCGACAAGAGTATGAAAATTGACAATCTCCTTGATAGTATCTTACCAAGAAGGTGATCTGGATGGGACTGGAGTAGGACAAGTCATGGTTATTTTAGGAACTTCACCACCGTAAGAACTGAGCAGTTCAACAGTACGTTCTGCTAAGAGATTTTTACTCCGTATTAAATCTCGTGGCTGAGGGAATTGTAAATGCTGTGGTTCATCCTCAGGCTGAAAAGTGTGGTTCTCCCTCCAATAACATTGATTAGAATGCGTATTTGTACTTGCAGCCATTTCCACATTCCTGACAAATCCCTGCTCTGTTGTGCCATAGCAACGTAATTGCTCCAATCTCTGCTGTATTGCAGTCTGCAATCCTAAATGAGAAGGTTGACGGCAAAGTCGGCTTAACTTCCCATATTGTTTTTGGTCATAACACAACTTTTCACAAAACTCTGTGGATTCCTCAGGAATTGAGCAGACATAATCCTGTGCTGTTTGGTTTAATGATCGATAGAGGGGTATAAGTTTATTTTGTAAGCAGCCTTTCATGCTTCTGTCTAAATTCTGATTTACACAAGCATCCTTCCACTGATCGCCAATCTTGGGGAGATGTACAGTCATTGTTTGAGAATGAGCACGCCAGTCAAATGACTTCTTCAGGGAAGACTTCAGAGGTTGCTTCTGATTATAGCACCTCGCACCACACTTCAAGGGCACTCCAATATTGGCAGATGTGCTTGTTCCCTGCTCCTGCAGAATCTGATTAAGATCAAAAGTATACTCTTCACTTCTACCATCTTCAGTCATGCCAGAACTAACTTTGGATTCTTTATCAGAGCAGTTGCTGATTGCACTGCAGCAAGCTGTTTTCGCAAATGTTTTGCTCGAGTACAACCTGACAGATGATTTCCTTAAACTGGTTACTACAGAGGAGCTTGATTTAGTCTGTTGATGGTTTCTGCTAGGATGTTTCATTATTTTGTTCATCTTTCCTTCAGATTTCTCACAATTTGGAGTCACAGGAAAAATGTGAAAATCTGGGCTTTGGAAAGTAGTTTTCGCTCTTACTTCTGCAGCAGGGTCAGTGCCTTTCACCCCAGTGACATTTTCTACATTGTGAGCACAGTTATCATCAAAATACAATTTGTCAGAGCCAGTATGTGCACGACAGTTTGCAGCCTGACTCTCATATCTGTGCTCAAGCTCCAAATCCAAAGTAATTCCATTCAGACCGGAGGGACTGCAGTCTTGTTCCAGTTCAGTCCTTCAAAATGTAAAAATACTTTAAGGATACAATTTTTTAAAAAATACAAGAAGTATTTATACTGGAGATGCTATTACATTTTGCTTTCTCTGTACAAAATAGTACATATTTTTTCTTTTCACTATTCATGGTGCAGCATTTATTACCAGAATCAACCAAGTTGGCATGGGTCTTGTTACATACAGGCCAGGTGAAAACTGGAAATAATTAGTCCAGATGACAATCTAGTAGTTTCAAGGCTGCCATTACTTAGATACTGTAAGTCTTTTCATCTCGGGTTTATTTAATTACTTGACTTTAAGGTCTCCTGTTTGCAATCCTTAGGACTTCAAGTCATGACTCCCTGACAATAGGTCATTCCTCTGGATGCTGGTCCCGTAATCACTGTGTCCTTCAATCTCTCCAGTAATCTGTAGACAAATAGCTATTTCAGATGCTGTTTATTTTTCCTCTTTGGTGAATGAATGAAAACATTTGAGATATTGGATACAAAACCAGAAAATGCTGGAAATACTCAGCAGGTCAGGCTGGATCTGTGGGAAGAGAAACAGTCAATGTTTCAGGTTGGATGTGCTTTGTCAGGCTTCTTTTGTCTCCTTTTCAGTTCTGACAAAGGATATCCAACCTGAAACATTGACTGTTTCTCTACCCACAGATGCAGCCTGACCTGCTGAGTATTTCCAGCATTTTGTTTTTGTTTTAAATTTCCTGCACCTGAAGTTTGTTTTTATCTTCACGGAGGCCTTGGGTAATGAGGGGCTGAGGTGGATGGCAAACTGTCCCCACATGGATACTTCTTAATGCCTTGTGTTTAATATCCCTAAATGTGGCAAGGCTGACAGGTCATCACCAGAGAAATCTGGACTGCAGAGGGAGAGATTTGTTTTGCTCCCTACACTTCAGAATGAGGACTATAAGAGTCTTGGAAAAGGGAATGAGGAAAGGTTAATAATATAGGCAAGTGTTTAATTCAAGATCAGACTTGAACTAAAAAGTTACAGCATGGAAGAAGGTTCAATTAAAGAATAATTAAGCTGGCCCCACTTCATAACCATGGAAATTCTTTCCTTTCAGATATCTATCCAGCTCCCCAATGATTGTCACAATTGGATCTGTCCCCACTACTAAACCTAGCAGTGCATTCCAAGTCCTAACCATGTGCTGTGTAAAAAAAACTTTTCCTCGTGTGACGAGGTTCTTCTGCCAATCATCTTCACTCCGTCCTCTGGTTTTTGACTCAACCTATGGCAACAGTTTCTCCGCATTTATTCAGTCCTGACCTTGCATGCTTTAGAGAAATGCAGATATTTCAGAGGGTGATATGGGGCAGGAAGCAGGGATTGCATTAAATGGCAGTTTTAAAATTGAGTCATTGCTTAAGCTCGAGTCAAAGTAGACAAACCTGCATAGGGTAATGAGTGAACAGAACTTGGATCAAGTTGATACAGGCAGCACAATTTTGGATCATCTCAAGTTTATGGATGGTAGAACAAGGGAGGTCAGCCAGGTGTACACTGGAACAGTCATACTAACAGTGGTATTAATAAGAATTTTAGCAGAGCAAAGTGAGTAGCGGAATCAAGATATGTGAGAAGCTGGAAATAGGTGGCTTAGTGAGGATACATGTGTGGCTGTAGAGAAGCTCTCCTCTGGGTAAGATGTGATATCAGTATTGCAGTCAGTCAAGAAGCATGGAGCTGATGATAAGGTTTATGGCTGACGTGCAGGACAATGTCTTTGCTCTTCCAAAATTTAGAAGATAGAAATATCTGCTCAACCAGTATTGGAGGTAGGCCAAGCAATAGGACAACTTAGAGGCAGAAGGTGGATTGAGAAAGGTGACGGTGAGTTAGTGCATGCGTGGAAATTGAGGCCATAGTTTCAGATGATATTGAGAAGGCAGCATGTTGAGGAGGAAGGAGATGAGCAGAGATCACAGCGGTTTCCAGAGGTGACTGTGCAGGAGCATGAAGGGAAGCCATTGCAGTCGATTCTCTAGCTTTGGTCAGAAGAATAGAACCAAGTGAATATAGCTGCTGGATGATGGAATGGTGCTGGAGGACAGCATGGTCAACTGTGTATAACTGTGTTACCATTGAGAGCAGCAACTCATTGTATGAACAATATCCATGGCCAGGTATAGCATCACAAAATCAAAATTGCGATAAAATTTCTAATACATGCTTATGAATTTTCAGTTCACCTAGTCAGTTAACAAATCAGTGCTACATGTTTGTGCAATTATTTTAAATAACACAAACATTTTGTTGCTTTCAATATTACACATTCATTGGGACACAAACCTAATTTCTTCAGGCAGAATGATTCCTGGAGCTTCTAATGTTGTAAATATTGTCCTTGAGTTTGGGTTACTGGTGGACACTACTGATGTTTGGACCAAGAAATAGGAAGCAAAATGAGAAAGGTTAACAGACTGAATAGCCTTTTCTAGCAAGAACTCATTTCTGATGTATCTTGGCCTTTTATGCTGGTTTTACAATTTAAAGGTGTGTGCTATAGGAAGGAGGAATATAAAAAATGAGATACAGAAAGGAATGATAAAAGGATAAGTAGACTCAAGTTAGAAAAATATGAGCAGTAAAACTAAAATAAGCTAACAATTCACAGGCTTTTGCTTGCTTTTCCCAATGGGCTTTTAAGTGCTTACTTTGTAGTTAATGTTTACTCTAGTTGGTCTCTTTCCTGTTCTGGTCTGTGGAATATGATGCCTGAGAACTGTGGTGCACTTATGCTGCACCTAATGGCCCAGATCGTGCTCCTCTTCAGTCAGTAGTTTTGTAGAGAACAACTGAATAACATCCTTGGTTAGGTTAGTGCATTCCTTGCAAATAGTGCCCAGGCGCTGCAACAACAAGTAAGGTGCATCTGACTTCCCGATTGTAGAACCAGTTGTGAAAGAGCTTTGACAACTATGACAGAGGGACAGTCAAGGCAGCAAGCCCTGGATCTTGACAAAAGGATCGTCTAACCATGGGGATTCAAACGGAGGGGTTGCTCGGCTGGGAGGAAAGCAGATTCAACACAAGCCGTCCTATTGTTTAAAGGAGTTCTGCAATAAGAAGTAACAGTGCATTGCAACTGTGATGTTGCGTTGTTACAGTACAAGGGATGCAACAATCAAATCATGTCTGGAAATCAGTAACCAAACATTTGTCGCAAATTTTAAATGGTTTCACATCAAGTATGTCTGCAACCAAAATTATATTCAAGAACTATTTTTAGCACAGTTATATTATCCCATTCTAGCTCCAAGTTTCTTACTCCAAGAACATGGTACTTGAAATCCAGGCAGTCCTCTGGGACATGACTGATGGGAGTGAAAAACCTCCACTAGCTTTTGCTTATGTGCTTCTTCATGAAGGGACCTTGGACAGCCTGAGATGTAGTGGGCATGAAGCTCCAGTGGCCCTAATATGGCATTATTTGTTAGATACACTCAATGATGCCACAAGTTGATAGTGACAAAAATAGAAGCATTGAATCGGTATAACAAAGGCGGCACTCTGATGTTGGAGCTGAAACAGAAAGACAGAAGCTTGAACCTGCTTCTGGCTTCAGAGATTGATGTGGGAAAGTGGAACGGCAAATCATTCTCTAGCATTAACTCAAGTACAGACGTATGTATAGTTCTTTACATTAGCTCAAGAGATACACACAGGCTTGGCAAAATTACTCCTTCCAAGCAACTTAGGAGTTGTGGGAAAATGGGTGAATTATTTCTTTAGACTGAGGCAGCAGCTGATATTAACAGTATGCCAGGGCAGAGGTGTCATGATATGTGACCATCATTATGTAGTTGTTTATTATTATTATAATAATACTATAAATCACGTATCCTGTACCAAATCTCACCCTGAAAAACCATAAATAGGACAAAAAATTGTAATCATACAGTTGTGTAAACTATGAAGTTGATTTTCTAAAAGACCTCCACTGGTCAGTTACTTTTCCGTGCAACAATACATTAGGTTACCAATTTGCTTTTCTTTTGGTATAGGATAGATTGCCAACATTATGCAGAATGGGAAAGAGAATCTCAGTGGTGTAAAAGCTTTTAGAAACATTTATCTGGGACAGGATTTATAGTCACCTGGGAGGAAAATGGATTACGGTTGGCCTTGTTAAGAGCAAATTGCATTTAACCAAGTTGATAGAGTTTTTTTGATGAGGTGATGGATGGAGTTGGAGGGTAATATAGTTGATGTGGTGAACATGGACTTCCAAAAGGCTCTTGATAAAGCTGCTGCATAACAGGCTTATCATCAAATTTGAAGTATATTGTTGGAAAAGAACATTTTTAGCATGGATGGCTAACTAACCGGCAACAATGGGTCATGGTTAATGGTTTTTTTTGTTCAGGAGGAAGGTGAATAGTGGCATTACCTTGGAATTGTTCTATGGCCACTGCTTTATTTGATTTATATCAATGATCAGCACTTGGGGAGGCACACCACAATTTCTAAATTTCTGGATGAGACAAAACTTAGCAGTATTGTAGTTGGATATAGCCAGCTGATGGAATGGGCAGATATCTGACAGATGAAGTTGAATGCTGAGAAATGCAAGGTGATGGAACTTGGTAGGAAGAGTGAGATGTAGTATAGAATAAAGGATATTGTTCTAAAATCAGTGCAGGAGCAGAGGGACCTAGGATATGGGTGCACTAGTCATCAAAAATGGCAAGGCTGGTTGAGAAAGTAGCCAATAAGGCACATACACAGTTCTGAACTTAATCCATAAAGGCAAAGAGTATAAGAGCAGGGAAGTCATGCAAAACCTTTATAAAGCACAGGTCCAGCCTCAACAGAAGTATTGTGTTCAATTCTGGTTGCCTCAATCTAGAAAGGGTGTGAAGGCATTAGAGGGGGTCCAGAAAAGAATTACAAGAACGGTTCCTGGGCTGACGTTACAAGGATAGATTCAAGAGGCTAGGATTGTCTCCTTCAGAGAAGTATGGGGGGGAGATTTAATAGAAATATATAGAATGATGTGGGACGTGGACAGAGTGGATAATGGAAGGCTCTTCCCATTGATGGAAGGGTCCAAGGCTAGAGATCACAAGTGACAAATAAAAGTGAATGAAATTAAGAGCGAAATACTGAAAATGCTTCTTTTTTTTTAAAAAAAGAACTTACTGTGTGGCTGGAATCTGGAACCCATTGCCTGTCAAGTGGGCGAGGAAGGTTCCAATGTGGCCTCGAACAGAGAATGGGATATATACACACACTCATTATATACATTGAAGAAAAATTCACAGGTCTACAGAGAAGAGCCTTGGTATGGAACTAGTGAGTTGCTCTTGGGGAGAGCTGACATGGACTTCTGTACTATAACCATTCAATGACTTCCATTGGAAAAGCAGTGCCATTAATACATGACAACGCTATTAGAGTGGATAACAAGATCTGAATTGATGGTTTTCCTCAGCACTGAAGTGGACCCCTCCAATACATTAAAATGGAGATCATTTTAACAGGAGCTTCGTTTCACCTGGTATTTCCTTTCTCTGCAAATGAAGTTGCTGAGGGTCTTTGTTGCCTATTAACAGCTTTTTCCACAAAGCCTTTTGTCCATTTCATTCTTGCAACAGAGTCTGATGAGCTATTTGAAATCTTAGCACCTTTTACACTCTTCACACTTATAATGTTGCCACCATCCACTGCGAACCCATGTCCTCCCTGGAACCTTGCTGCCACCTTTGTTCTTGCCTGGTTTGTTTAAAAAAAAGTGAATCTTGAGCAAGTCTATAATAGCAGAATAAAAGACAAGCTCATAAATAAAGCAAGTGATTTGACTTAGCAAAATATGACATTTGTAGGAGCAGCAATCCCAATATTCAACCCCAGAATTAAAAACTTCCCTGTGTTGCAAATGAGAGCAAGTATTTGTAGTTCTAGTTCAGATTTGATTAGTGTTAAGATCCATATGCTTGGTAGCTTGCAGGTACTTACACGTGGAAGATTAAGACAAGATTTCATTATTAGTCACATGTACATTGAAACTCACTGTGAAATGCATCTTTTGTGTAGAGTGTTCTGGGGCAGCCAGCAAGTGTCGCCATGCTTCTGGCGCCAACATAGCATGCCTACAACTTCCTAACCCGTACATCTTTGGAATGTGGGAGGAAACCAGAGTACCTGGAGGAAACCCATGCACACACAGGGAGAACGTACAAACTCCTTGCAGACAGCGGCCAGAATTGAACCCAGGTCACTGGCGCTGTAATAGTGTTATGCTAACCGCTATGATGTGGTCAAGATGACAAGGTAGATGGAGAGAAACTACGTCCTCCAGTGCAATAGTCTTAAACCAAGGGGAGCAATGTTAAAATTTGAACTCAGTCACTAATGAAATTAAGAGCTAGTGAAATCTTGAACTCTCTCCCACGAGACTATCAAAGCCAAATCAAATATCTTAATATCCTTGCTGATTAAATTCTCTTTTAAGAAATTATATATCCAATGTGTGTAAATGAAGTTAAAATAAGATTAGCCAAATTCTAACTAAATGCCCAAAAAGGCTTGGTAGCTAATGGTCTATTCTTGTTCTTCTATTCCTCTGAGATGAAGTCCCTTACCAGAAGTTTCACTGATGCTTGCTGCAGAAACTGGCATGTCTAGTGAACTTCAAAATTACAGCTGCTGATTGATGAGAACAAAATCCCAACACATATCTCTGCAATTTAGAACATTTGCAAAGGCTGACATATTCTCAAGGTTTACAAATTAGGACCTGAAAACAGCTTAAAATAAATCACATGACCCACTTGAAAGAGATGGATTATGCAGGAACACAAGCAGCTGCAGAGAGTAGTGGACTCTGCCCAGTACATCATGGGCACATCCCTCCCCACCATCGGTAGTATCTACAGGAGGCGCTGCCTCAAGAAGGCAACATCCGTCATCAAAGATCCCTGCCGTCTGGACGATGTCATCTTCTTGTAGCTACAGGAGCCTGAAGTCCCACACCACCAGGTTCAAGAACAGCTACTTTCCTTCAACTATTTGGTTCTTGAACCAACCGGCGAGACCCTAAGCAATTTAGTTCAGCAACATTATGACCACTTTGCACTAAAATGGACTTTGTTGTTTTTTGTTCTAATTGTGCTCTCTTGTAAAACTTGTGTATAATTTATGCTTTTTCTTGTGAATGCTGCTTATATGATGCTATGTACCTGTGATGCTGCTGCAAATAAGCTTTTCATTGCACCTGTGCATATGACAATAAACTCGACTTTGATTTTGAATATGTTAATTTTCTTTCTTTTCATAAAATCACAGAACACTGAAGGAGGCAACTCAGTGTACCACTTCTGCAGTGGCTGCTTTGGGAGAAAAACTATCCAATTACAGTGCCATTTCCCTGCTATTTCCTCCTAACATTGCAAATTTATTATAAAGGATTTCACAATTCTCATTAGTGCTCAGGGGGTCACAATCCATTACTCATTTTATTTTTCTAGCTGTTTTTCATTCTTCCCTCCTTAAACAATATTTTGTTACCCAACAGGGAGCTGATCAATTAGTAGTGCTTTTACACACCTGCCAAAGATGAATTTCACAAATGATGCTGTGACAGCTTATTTAAGCTATCTTGGCATAAGAAAATGGCTGGGCTGCAAGTTGAGCAATGCATGAGCAAGCCAAAACCCCAACAGTTCACATGAGTTGGTAAATATGTAAATAGTCTACCTTTTTGAAAAATGGAGTGTTAAAGTAACATCCAGATGTTTCCTCTGCAAGGCTGTGTATAGTGTGGGAATAATCCAAGTTCCATTGGGACTTTTATTTAATCTCAAAACATGGTGTAAAATTGCAATTACCAGAAACGAGATCATAACACTGGTTAAGGCCAAAAAATCAAAGGGCTTGTCACATTTCTCAAGTTGCAGCCTTTTCTCCCTTTAAATATTAGTTTGCCAAGAAAAGCTGGAACAAAGGACTTTCCAGAATTCCCTGGACTTTAGAGTGGAGTACGATTGGAAGGCAGCAAATATAAGCCTGCTGTTAAAAAAGGTGGGAGATAGGCTGCAAAACATGAGGCCAACGAGCCTGTTATCAGAAATGGGAAACAGAAGGAGAAGATGTCAAAAGCACTCAGCAGTTCAAGCAGCATCTGGGGGGAGAAAATACAATGACCCTCATCAGAAATGGAAATTAAGAAAGTTGCAGAGTTTTGGGGGGGGGGGCCGGCAGTGTGGAGAGAACAGAGTCGCCGATAGGGTGCAGACTGAAGTTTTCGGCTCTGATGACACTTTCTGCACCAGTGCCTTAAGAGGTCTTCCTTTCTCCTTGTCAACAGCTTCATCTCTACCAGATTTGTCAGGGCTCTCACCTACACCTCTATTTCCTACTCCCACCCATTCTCCTCTGAGCAGAAGGATTGGGATCCCCTTTCCTCACCTTCTTTCCCCATCATCCATACATGATTTAACTATAGATACATCTTCCCCTCTTCTGTTAACATTCTAAAGGGACAGTTCCCTTTTCTGACACCCTGATCCGTTTTTCCATTTCCATCAACCACTCCCCTTCTCATGGCACTTTCCCATGTAAACACAGGAGATGCCACACCTGCCCTTTTACCTCTTCCCTTCTCACCATCCAGCACTCGAGTCCTTCCAAGTGAAGCAGCAATTCACCTGCACTTCTTCTAGTTTAGTCTAATGCCTTCAGGGCCCATGACATGGTCTTCTCTACATTGGAGAAACCAAACACAGATTGGGGGCTACTTTGCAGAGTAGCTCTATCCAGTCTGCAAGGGTGATCCCAAGTTTCCAATTCTCTTTCACTTTAATAGTCCATCCCACTCTGACCTGTGTGTTTGCCTTCCTACTTTGCTCTGATGATGCTCAATGGAAATTTGACAAGTGGCACCTCAACTTTTATCTGGGTAGGCTGCAGTGCTCAGGACTTGGTATTTAATTTGACAATTTCAGATAACCAGCCCTTGGGCACCACAGTGGCACAGCTTATCAAACCGCTGCCTCACAGCTCCAGCGATCCAGGTTCAATTCTGACCTTCTGTGTGGAGTTTGCTCGTTCTGTCACCATGTGGATTTCATCCAGGTGCTCCTGTTTTCTCCCACGTCCCAAAGATGTGCAGGGTGGTATGTTAACTCGCCACAGTAAACTGCTTTAGTGTGTAGGTGAGTGGTAGAATCTGGAGGGAATTTGCAGAGAATGAAGTGGGATTCGGGTAGATGGGTGCTTGATGACAGCATGGACTCAATAGATCAAAGGGCTTTCTGTTTTGATAGTTTCTTCTTGGTTTTCTAATGGACAGTTTTTAAGAAAGTAATTGTTAATGACAACTTTGGTCCTCAACCAATACAAATATTCCCTCCATTCTTCTCTGCAACTTCAAAGTTAAGGGCAGGCACGGTAGTGTCGTGGTTAGTGTAATGCTATTGCAGCACCAGCGACCCGGGTTCAATTCTGGCCACTGTCTTAAGGAGTTTGTACATTCTCCCCGTGTCTGCGTGGGTTTCCTCCGGGTACTCCGGTTTCCTCCCACTTTCCAAAAGACATACAGGTTAGGAAGTTGTGGGCATGCTATGTTGACGCCGGAAACATGGTGATATTTGCGGGCTGCCCCCAGAACACTCTACGCAAAATGATGCATTTCACTGTGTGTTTCGATATATATGTGACTAATAAAGATATCTTATCAAAAAAGCGTGTTTTCTCACTTTTCCATGCCTGATGAAGGGACCTTGACTTGAAAGATCAATTCCCCATGGATGCCATTTGATCTACCAAATGCCCTTAGCATTTTGTGTTTTGTTTTGGATTTCTAGTATCAACAGTATTTTGCTAAAATGAGCGGAATCTATTATTAGGACAGTGGTAACAGGGCACTTGTAAAAATGAATATGATCGGTTAAAGCCAACAAGGATTTATGAAAGGGAAGTCATCTTTAACAAATCTGAAGAGCCTTTTGACACAGAGTTGGGAAGGTAAGAGGGATGCCAGTAGATATGATACAGTATTTAGATATTTAAAAACATGCAATATATTGTCGCATGAGAGTTTATTTCAGGAAGTTAGGGCTCATGAGACTTGGAGTAACACATTAACAAATGGTTTATGCATAACAAGAATGTGTGTTATTTTCACACTGGCAAACTATAACTAATGGGCTACTGCTAAAATCAGCACATGGACCTCAGTTATTCATACAACCTATTATTTAGCAGAGACGACCTGGCATAATGTGTTGAAGTTTTTAATGATATAAAGTCAGCTGGAAAACTAAGCTAAGGGGAAGATGCACAGTCTACAATAGGAATAAAAACAGATTAACTGATTAGATAAAAATGCGACAGATGGAATATAATGGAGAGAAACGTATTAAAAAAATAGAAAAGCAGAAGCTTTGAAACAATGTGGGAAATTGGTAGATGTATAAATTCACAGAAAACTGGATGTTCCAGGACTAAAGATCACAGAAAGTTAACGTGCAAGTGCAACAAACAGTTAGTGAAGCAAATGTTAAGTTCATCTTTATTACAAGAGGATTTAAATACAACAGTAAGGAAGTTCAAATGCACTTAATAGGGTCCTGGGTTGAAATCAGATCTGGTGTTCAATTTTGTAATCTTCACCCAAGGAAGAAAATATTTGCTTAAAGTGAACACAATGAAGGTTCTCTGAGCTGTTTTCCTGAGACTGGGGGAGTTGTCCTCTGACGAGAGATTGAGCTGGCTAGATCTACATTCCCTGATGTTTAGAAGAATTGGAGGTGTTCCCATTTAAACATGCAAAATTCTCAAAGGGGTTGTCAGGGAACATTCCCTGAACACCATTTCCTGCTTGTAATAACTGGAATTAGAGGACATAGGCTTAGAATAAGTGGTCAGTCATTTAGGGCTGAGATGAGATGAAATCTATTCTCTTTTCCCATAAGTTTTTGGTGATTGTGCAATGGATACATTCAAGACAAATCAGATTTTTTAGACAACATAATTAAGGGACATATGGAATTTGTAGCAATGTAGAATCGAGATGGAAAGTCATCTGTAATTTTGGTGAATGGTGGAGAATATTTGAATGGCAGAGAATATTTGAATGGCTCCTAGCTTTTATGCTACTTTCTTTAGCAAAATTTTTCAATCATCAGCTCAGTTGCATCATTTTAAATTAGCACTATGGTGCAAGTTACAATAAGTCATATTAGAATTTATATTATGAATTCAATAAATTTAGTTAGTAGCTCAACATGCACCAAGTGGTTTAGTACTTTAAATTGTCAGAAAATGTAGCAACTTTTTTTCCTCTATTAATTAATTTATATGTGAAAATTTATTTAGTTGGGGCTGTGTAACCCAATACAACAAATAATAGGCACAGGATTCAATTTATGAGAGACTTTGTTTATGGTAAATGTTATTTTGCCCACTAAACTGTGGTAAAGGCTGTTGAGAATGTCTTCATTTACTTATTACAAAATATTGCTTTTGGGATAAATAGTTTTATTATAAATCAAACATACATTTGATTTATAATAATTTTTTTAAAATTCCAGTCACAAACATACCTTTTGGAACTTGGTTGTTAACGACCCATTCCACTGTCTCAAAGATGAGCTATCCTCAACTTCACCATCTCCCAAGCCAGTATTATCTGAATTTGTACGTGTTGATTCTTCTACAGAATTTTGCAGAACTTTTCTAAAAAAAATAAACAAAACAGTTCTTGCAGATGCCAACTTAATTATTTTTCTTCCTTATTTAAAAGTGAAACAGTTAAGATTTTCTTTTATTTGCATATAAATTGAGACCTTAGTACATTGTGCAATAGGTTATTATGAAAAGGGCAAAGTGGAAAAGTGTAAACCTTGTTGTGCTGGTTTCTAAAAAACAAGATGTTCTTCCTTTTCTATTTCCAGTGCGCTTTTCTTTATATGTTATATTATCACTATTTCCGCTCTTGTAACTCCTGCAACAGAATGTAAAAAAAATTATGCAATTCACATTTGACAAATCCTGCTATCAAGCTAAAAATCAAACATATGCAACAAAATCTTTTATCTACCACCCCCTCCCCCCACAAGTTTTGAAAGAAACTAATCTCTTAATGGATTTTTAACATTTTTTTTGTAGTGCCTCATGATATTTAGATTCTTTGGTCACTGCAATAAATTTTAAAAAACTAACATTAAAATATTCTCTTTATGCAAATGAATGTTTAGTTAATTATCAAGATTTGTGTTTCTCTTATCACTTTAAAAACAGATCTTTTTGCTACCAATACTTCAGCTGTTGACCTTGTTATAGCTAAGATGATACATCAAATCCTTGAACTTAATATCTCTAGTTTTCTTACAACCTAGGAGGCTGCTATTCACCACCCCAATTCTTAAGCACTCCCTTCAATCCCACGCCCTGACATTTCCCTGTAACCTATTCTTTCCCACATAACCATCTACTCTCCCCAATTCTCCTCCACCCACCTACAACTGGAACAATTTAGTGTCTAAGTGACCACCCAGTATGTCTTTGGGATGTTGGAGGAAATGGGAGCACCTGAGGGAAAGGCTAAGGACTTACAGAGAGAATGTACGAACTCCACATGGACAGCATCCAAGATCTGAATTATGGCTGAAACTGTGTAGCAACACTACTCACTGCTGCCAATAAAATGATGATTGGGAGTAAGTTCAACTATTACTTTTCATTATAAATCCAGTGATCAACTTTTCATTGATCAACCAACCCATTATTAAAAAGTATAATCTAACAGCAGTATGTTAAAAAATTAATTAAAATTCTCATGTTTTCATGGACTAAATTTACACTTATCATGTTTAGCTTAAGTACTGTTAAGAGGATTGTGCATTAATTATGAAGTCAAGTGTATCAAATGAAGGCAAATTTAGAGAAACTAATGAACTTTTACGTTCAAAGATGAGCATTTGGATGTTTCCTGTTTAAGAAAAAAAGGCTAATCATGTAAATATTTAAACATCCCCAAAAGGGAAACATGTTGAAAATTCTACTATATTTTCAAATCCAGAAAAGAGATGGAATTGCTTACCTTATTACCAATGGCAGATTGCTGGGCACAGAGACATTTTCCCTCTGCCAGTGAAATCCATTCAATTTAAGAGTTTTCTTCCTCTCTGTAAAGTAGTCAGCAATGAGAGAAATTGGCACTTGACTTCCTTTTACGTTATTTTCCTGAACGACTGCAGGGTTGATTTTTGGAAGATGTGGGATTGTCATGTGCATGTGGGTTCTGTTTTCTGGAACAGCACTGAGAGGTTGCTTTGATATAGCCAATAAGTCATCTAAAACGTGTTTTATATAAAAAAAATTGTGATTAAAACAAGACATGCTTTTCTTATTCCTGTTTGAAAACATTTTTTATTCCCAATCTCCAAAGGAATTGAAAAATGTTGCAATTTTGCCCATTTCCTTAGCAATGAATTGGTAATTCTGTCCAGAATTACACTGGAGTTATTTTTAATCTTTTTCTTGTGAATTCTCATACTTGTCGCAACATTAAAATGTTTTATTTTATATTTAATCATACAAGTTTATGACTCATTGGAAGACCATTCAACTTGCGTTCATACTGGCTGACAAAAAAGCTGCTGAGCCTAGTTCCATTTCCAAGCTCTTGGCTTGCATTATTCTTGGTTGCAATATATTAACTGCTCACCCAAGTACCTTTCAAATGCAATTAGTTTTTCTGCTTCAACCACCCATTTAGGTGGTGAACTCCAGGCCACCACCACCACCATCATTCCGAGTAAAAAGAAATTTCAATTCCCTGCTAACCTTCCTGCAACACCAAAGGGATTAGAATTTTATTTTGGAGCCGCCAAGGTACCAGGGAACAATGCAAAGTAGCAAGATCAACAGTGATGGACGTGAATGATTTAATGTGTAGACAGAAGAGTCTGCAGATACTGGGATCTGGAGCAATAAAAAAAGCGCTGGAAGAACTCAGCAGATCAGGCAACATCAATGGAGGAAAATGGACAGTCAACGTTTCGGGTCGAGACCCTTCATCTCAACCTAAGATGTCGATTGTCCATTTTCCTCCACAGATGCTACCTGACCCAGAGTTCCTCCAGTGCTTTTTGTGATTTGATGTGTGACAGTGCATCTCAGAATGCAGCCAGCAACTTCTTTGTTGGTGCAGGTTGTCATCAGATCTTTACATGTGGCTCCATTTGCATGCAGCAAATAGATAACTTCTACCAGAATCTAGTACATCTGTCTCAGCCTGCATTTATTTTAAAGAGTACTGCAAGTGTATAATGCACCATTGTTTCTGGACAGTCTCTGTATTTTTATGGTTTGTCACAACTTTGCATTAGACTATGAAATGTGCTGTTATGCACTAAGTTTGTGCTGGGGAGATAGTGTGAGGGGCGGAGTCAGCACTGATGCACCTCAGTTGCCTGTGGTTGGGTGTCTGGGTGAACAGTACAGGAAGTTGTATTGTTTTCAGTGTGGTGACAATGCGAGCTATGTGTGGAGGGCAGGGTTTGCACAGCTGCCTCAGGGTTAGTTCTGGTACTCAACTGTAGGGAGGGGATCCTTCTGCTTCTTGCTCGTATAGAAATGGGGGTGGATTCTCAAGCTTTTTAGGTTGTGATGTCTCAGGGCTGAGCACCAGGGGATGCCTTTTCTAAAAGCAGTCCCTGGAATCAAGCTGTTAGTGTCTGGTGATAGCTGATCTATCCCCCTGGCTGTCTTCTTGCCCAAGATCGGTGGATGCAGCCATGAATTAGTACCTTAATTAAAAGCCAAAATTTGAAGATAAGATATTTTGCTTGTAGTATCGGTAGGATATAGTAATGGAGCCTTGCTCGGGAGTGATGAGGTGCAAAGGGTGGATTCATTTTAAACAGCAAAGTTGGTGAAAAATACTAAAGGTGCTTTTGGGGATTTTTCAAAGGGAGAAGGTCAAACACAGGGGCTCGATGTGTTTGGGAAGGTAAGGGTAGTGGCGTTGCAAGTCTGAGGACCAATGATATTGGACAAAAAAGAATCATCTTCTCTAACAGAGTTGTGAATCTTTGGAATTCTCCATGCAAGAATTCCTCACATCTTAATCAACATGTATTCATATACTTTTAAGTGGGCATTTTATTATAGAATAAATTAATTCACTATTTGGTGTACGCTATGTATTTCTTTCCACTGTCAGCCTACCTTCATCCATTCTGGTAATTTCAGATTAAAATTATCACAATAAAAGAAATTCTGAAAGAAAACTGCAGAGTAGAAGTCCAATAGAAATGCAGAAAATCCTAAGTAACAAAAGCATTAGAAAGCTACATAACTGTCTCAGTATCAAAATTGGAGTCAAATATCTATCTCGGCAAATTTCTATTCAAACAATCTCAAAGCATTTGGAAATTAGCTCTGCTTAACTCCATTTTCTCAAAATTAATCTCTAATCCATATGCTTTTTACATAGGTTTATGCAAGCTTTCCTCCACCTGTACATTTGTTCTCCTGACAGCAAGTGTCAGTTGTGACAATTCACATCAGTGGAAAATTTCTTCAGAGCAAAATGTGTAATGAAGTCTTAAAACAGTCCATTCTTTATGTTTCGATATGGAGAAATCTCCCATTAATTGTTCATCACCATTGCAAGTGCAGTTAATCTAACAAGGCAAATTATATTTTTTTTCATAAGAATCAGAAAAATCCAAGTATTTTAGTTAGTCTCAAAAACAGGAATGAACCGATTTCTCCAGATAAGATCACCTTCAGAAATTGGCTTCTAACTTTAATAAAGCAATTTCCATGAAATTGAAAATTCTTCCATTACCTGCTCCGTGATTTTCATAAACTTCAACCTTACCTGTTACTCTCAACATTCCCTGTGATTTTAATGATGGTCTTTTGTGCAGATTGATAGGATTCTGCGAATATGTTAAAATTTAAAGTTGCTCAGTGTTCATAATACATAATAACACATTGAGAATTTGAAAAATACAACAAACAAGCTCAATGTCAGGAATGTGTACTTTATGCTGACAGATATAATAATTCCTCAACATAGTGTACAATTTTGATAAATATATTGTAAAAATCATCACAAAATGTACTTGAGGTAATATTCATTGTTACACTTTAGATATCTCTGGTATAAAAATATGATTTTCTTTGCAATACTAAATTTATTCTAAAATCGTGAGTGATTTCAAAACTGACAAGGAGTGAAGTCTGGGATAATTCTAGGTGGAGAATTATTTACTAATTGTTAGAGATCCACTGTTTTGTAGTGACAAACAGAAGTACAGTGTTAAAGATGGTAAAGTAAATGTCTTTCCACTCCCATTGTTCAATACATTTTAATTGGAAATTATTTATTATATAAAAATTATACATTGCCAGAAATGAATTTTGAGATCATTTTTACCTCCACACTTAACAGGGCAATAGATACAAATGGCAAATTTATGCTATTATTTCACTTATAATATAATTAGACTTACAGACATCTCCCTCTGGAGTCCTTGTTCGCCAGTTGTTATTAAGTTAGTCTTGTCGCCAACTCTTTTCACTTTTTCTTAAAATAGACAAAAAAAATATTGAAAATCCAATGGATAAAGGAACATGCAAAAAAAAACTAGCAGTGAGTAAGAAAATACTGCACTTCACTGAATTAACAAAGCAGAATTCAGTGATCCAAGTTTAGAAGCCACTCAGTAACGTGCACATTGGTAAGAGTAACAAGCAAGTTGCTTGATATATTTTGCATAATTCTCCCCCGAAGCTCCTTACTTAGACCAGGTTATAAATGCATTCCAAGCCCCACCCACCTAACAGATTGTCACAATTAACACACAGCACAGAATTTCCTGATGAAACCAATGAAGTCCAGCTTGGTTGAATGAATGCTATGGAATCTAATTTCTTTTAAAAAATTGGACTTTAAATATTTCCACTTTGAGAACAGTTATTTTTGTATAGGGTTTGAGTTTAATACAGGATGCCTTTTTGTATGCTATTCTATAATATTAGTTTGTCAACTGAGTAGGTAGGGCTACCAGTTCTGCTTTGTAAAGGAGATTTTGATGATCAAAAATTAACCTCCTGGACAGTGCTGCAAATACCATATCAAAGATTAATCTCATGGACTCATTCAAGCAAGCCGGTAGATATAGCACTGAAAAAATGGTTAAATACTTATGTGGCTGACAATCACGAGAAAAAGTTTCTTCACTTTCCACAATTGACTCCTCATGTTAAGCACTCTCTCTCTACATGCTGCAAGATCCTGACAATGCAAGTTTCAAACATCAGCCGCCTTCAATAGGAGTCCAATAGACATCCTTGACATTCGATGAAGTACCATTGCAGAGTCTTCAATCAACATCTTGGGTTCCCCGTTTACACAAACTTAACTGGAGCAGTCACCTATATCAGAATCAGATTTATTATAACTGACAAATATCATGAAATTTGTTGTTTTGCGGCAGCAGTACAGTGCAAGACAAATACATAAAATTACTATAAGTTACAAAAATAAATAGTGCAAAAGAGGAATAATGAGGTAGTGTTCATGGACCGTTCAGAAATCTGATGGTGGAGGGGAAGAAGCTGTTCCTGAAACATTGAGAGTGGGTCTTCAGGCTCCTGTACCTCCTCTCTGAAGGCAGTAATGTGAAGAGGGCATGTCCCAGGTGGTGAGGGTCCTTAATGATGGACGCTGCCTTCTTGAGGCACCGTCTCTTGAAGATGTCCTCGATGACAGGGACGGTTGTGCCCATGATGGAGCTGGCTGAGTCTACAACCCTCTGCAGTCTCTTTCGATCCTGCACATTGGAGCCTCCATACCAGACAGCGATGCAACCAGTCAGAATGCTCTCCACCGTACATCTGTAGAAGTTTGCAAGAGTCTTTGGTGACATACCAAATCTCCTCAAACTCCTAAGTAGTGCCACTGGCGTACCTTCTTCATGATTGCATCAATGTGTTGGGCCCAAGGTAGATCCTCTGAGACGTTGACACCCAGGAACTTGAAGCTGCTCACCCTTTCCACCAATGACCCCTCAATGAAGACAGGTGTGTGTTCTCTCGACTTCCCCTTCCTGAAGTCCACAATCAATTCCTTGACCTTGCTGACGTTGAGTGCAAGGTTGTTGTTGCGACACCACTCAACCAGCTGACCTATCTCACTCCTGTACACCACCTCATCGCCATCTGAGATTTTGCCAACAGAAGTGGTGTATTCGGCAAATTTATAGATGGCATTTGAGCTGTGCCTAGCCACAAAGTCATGAGTATAGAAAGAGCAGAGCAGATCAAAGACCATGTGAGTAGTGGCTAATGACTCAGCCCTCATCATGTCAGGAGTTTGTTGGAACACTCTCCAATTTCCTGGATAACTGCAGTTCGAATGACACTCTAGAAGTATGACACCTTCCAGAAAAAAAAAACAGCTTGCAGGTTGGCATTCCCTCTATTTATAACCTGCACTGTACTGCAGTTCGTTGTCATAGCCATTTACACTGCAACCACTAAACCTGTGATCTCTATCACTATGGAGGACAGCAGACAAATGGAAACACTACGCCTTGTAAATTCACCTCCAAGACACACACCATCTTGACTTGGAAATATATCACTATCCCTCATGATCACCATCAAAATCTTGTAGTCCTTTCTGAATAACAAAAAATAATTTGATTTTTGAATCTACCTGAGATGCCACTTCCTCAAAATGTCATTATGAATGTTCATACTCAGACTTCTCAGAAACATTTTGGTTATTATTACTAATCTGCAATACATTATCCTCAAATTTGTCTGATCATAAATTTTTGTATCTTATGGTGTGCTATGTTGTATCAGAGGAAGCCTTATTTGAGAGAATCCATTTAGTAAAAACCTGCAACATGTCAATTTGTTTTAAATCTAGTAGGATGCCCATTGCCAGAGTCCAATGATTCTTCTTAATACCCTGAAACAAATACAATTGTTCCCTGGAATGTTTAATATATTTTCCAATACCATAATAAAGCCAAGTCAAGGTTATTAATATAAAGGCAAAGCAACAAGTGCCTAACATTGATTACTGGGAAATAGCAATAATGTGATTTTGTGGTCGCAGTTATGCCAGCAAACAAAATCGACCAATTTAAAAAGAAACACGTGAACTATTAAATATCTCCCTCTTCTCCAACTGCTTAGATACACCTTGCTCCAATTATTGAATTGCTAATATTTATTGTAGCGTGAGTACCGTGCTGTATTTAGTTATTTTTCTACTCATACTGTGGAAGAGCATATAGCAAACGAGCTCAAGCTGTTGTAACTTCTTTGGTAAGTTATATACATTAATCAGCAAAATGTTCTGCATTCACGTGGAAACAAATGCCCCGTGTTCCTCAGATGAAAGCCCTGTCTAGCTCGACAGGAGCAAAGGAAAATAAGCTTCAGGCTAATTAATTTGCACTCTAAACTCCAACGCATTATGTTAGAATGGGGGCAACAGTTCGACCTACCTTGTCAATGAAAATCAGTAATGTTGATGGCAGCAGCGGGTGCCACAATCACATATTTCTGACTAAAGGGATAATCACTTGAGCACTTAATCAATTGTACAAACCAAACATTACCTTCGATAGTTCCCTTTCCAATATATACCTTTAAGTCACAGAGGGGGAAAAAAGTCAACGCTACGAGATGATGCCTACTGTGACATTTGTGTTTGTAAATGATTTCCAATAAAACTCCAGCAGTGGTCGGACCAACGTTGATGATCGGCTGCGCAAGAGCATTTGCTAAACATTGACCATAATGATAGGAATGTTGTGTCTTACCTGCTTAAGTGTGAACCATATACCTTCCAGCATGGTATTGAATGAGGGTACTTTTACGGGAAATGCCGCGACTCAGCAGCGCGGTTGACACCATCCCTTGCTGGACTTGCACCACGTCGAACCTGCAGGGCCGGTCAGATGCCTCACACTGAACAGCCCACAGGACCCTCCGCACTCCCCCGCTTCCAGAAGCGGCGCCCGTGGCAGAATCTCTCTCCCAAATCCAGCCGCATACCATCCAATAATGACTCCACTGACTGGAAAAGGTGTCTGAACTGCACTGCTCAACCTCAAACCAACCCTGCGGTAGGGAAGTTTGTAAAAATGTAGATATATTTGAGGGTGTAGAGTATCGCGAGAGTCCATCGTGAGCCACTGTGGGAATGCTTGTGCTGACCATGGGAGGTGAGAATCCGCAGGGCAGGAGGAGACCACCTCCCACCGAGAAACATGCAGAGTCTCCAAAACTAGCCTACAATCCAGCATTAAACCCCACTGACACACACTGCCGCCATTCTACAATTAACTCTCAAGCTCTGCATACAAGACAAAGTTCAAAGTCGGGGAGAAATAGTCGGGATGGTATTGAGAACGTCAAGCCCAAACATCAGAAGCACCACTTCAAACTAAATACCCCTATCCCTCCCCAGGTCAGGCACCTCTTTCCCCGCACTAGAGGCCAAACTAATAGCGGAGTGAAAACAACAAATCCACAATCCCAAGGGACTTTCCAAGAAGAACATAATGAATTTCACTAACAAACGCTACAGCGTCACAATAAGCTTTTCCAATTGCAAAATACATTGAATTTCACCAACATGCACTCCACGTGATTGGGATTTATTAATATAGTTTTGACTAAGCACCGCTAAAATGTTCTGTAACGCACTGAATTTTTAAATCATATACGATTCCCACGAAGCAGTAACAAATTTGAGTCTTGAGCAATCTGTGTTTGAAGTTTAGCTGAAACTCCGTGTAATTGAAGTTTATGTGAAACTCCATGTAACTGCTTCTTTGCTCCCAAGATGCATTGGCAACGAATAAAATAAAATTGCCCATGTTAAGTTTCTTTAAAATTGTTGAGAAGAATTTTTGAAAGTTAATTTTGCATCATGTGCTTCTTTTACTGTCGACATTCATATTCAGAACAATTGTTTAAACTACAATCTTCAGTGCCACAAAATATGTCCCAGTGGAATACTACTAACTTGATCTTTTGGGAAGAGGGAGATGTTAGATGATAGTCAAACCAAGCAATACCAATGCCTCTCTGAACCCATCCACAGATATCCCCATTGCCAGTTATCAGGAAGAACAATGGCAACAATAAACACCATGACAGTTGCAATGAATACTGCAAAATTATCCACCTACAGGACAGCATTACCAGTAGCAGTCACAGACATGGGGACTGTTAATGTACATGTACTAGAATCAGCATCACCCCCATGCATGCTTTGTCTGCTTGGCCAAGAAAATCTTTTCTCCATGGAGAACCCCCAACTGCAAGAAGTCACTACATTTCATCAACACATTTCCTTAGGGTATAAGCAGTTAATAATTATACACCTAATAATTTTACTCATTTCTTAAATAATAGTATTATCCACATAAATTGGAGTAGATTCCTTTTTAACCAAGATGCAGCTCAAATACATCCATCAGCACTTCATAAATCAATGATCACTTACCAGGCAGATGCCATGCTTTCAACTTAGAATAGAAAATGGGACGTAAGAGAAGTGGAGTTGATCAGAGAGCAAAATGGAAATTACTCATGACTGAGATACCAAACTACTTGACATCAATCTTCGCTGAGGATGATGTTGCTGGTATCTCAGCAAAGGAATTTATAATTGAGGTTCTGGATGGTTAAAAATTGAATATGTGCTGGAGAGGCTAGCTGTACATTAAATGGATAAATCATCTGGCACAGACAGAATGCTGAGGGAAGGGGGAAAAATTGCACAGGTCCCAGTCATGATCTTCAAAACATCAATAGATTCAGGAATGTTGCCTAAGGACCAGAAAGTTTCAAACATTACACCTTTGCAACCAGAGGACATCCAGTTTAATCAAAGTGGGGAAAGTTCTAGAAGCAATAATCAGGAGTCACATGGACAAGTGTAGAAATAACTAAAAGTGACACGAGGATTTGTTTGGTATAAAAACGGTGGTTTACAGTCTGAAGTGCACTGCCAGGGGGAGCAGTGGTCACGGATAAAATATCTATATTCAAAAACTATATTTGACCAAAAGGATTCTTAAAGTATTAATTCTCAGGCCATAGGCAGATCCAGCATTAATTTTCCATCTGTACTTACCCAAGATGTTGATAAGCTACCTTCTGAAGCCATGGGTGAGGGCACTCTTGAAGTACTGTTGGTTTGTCTCAGCAATAAAGGGAGAAATGGAATGGGGGAAATTGGTGATTGAAGTTCCTAAACCTGGTGCCCTTGTTCCAAATGAAAAAAATTCAAAGGTTTGAGAGGCAAAGAAGCAGCCTCGAATGCTGCCTGAATTAGAGGGCATGCGCTATCATGAGAGGCTGGACAAACTTGGGCTCTTTTCTCTGGAGTGGCAGACGCTGAGGGGTGATCTGTTGGAAGTGTATAAAATTATGAGGGGCATATATAGGGTGGACAAGCAATATCTTTTTCCCATTATTGAGTGATCCAATACCAGAGGGCATGCATTTAAGGTGAGAGGGGGAAGGTTCAGAACAGACATGAGGGGTATGTTTTTATTGAGAGTGGTGGATGCCTGGAATGCATTGCCTGATAGGGTGGTGGAGGCAAATTCATCGGGGGCTTTTAAGAGGGGCACATGAATGAGGGGAAAATAGAGGGGATATGGGCATTCTGTAGGTAGGAGGGAATAGCTATGTTGGCACAATATTGTGGGCTGAGGGGCCTGTTCTGTGCTGTACTATTCTATGTTCTATGAGTACCTTCTGTACACAGTATGGGTCAGGACATCAATGTTTTGATTAGTAAATGAGCACTGCCCAATTGGGGCAATGCCCCAAATGTCATTTTTCAGATAATAAATTAGACCCCATGACGTAGGAGAAAGGAGATTTTCCCTGTGCCCTGGTCAACAATCACTACATCAAATCAAAAGTTACTTACCTGCTTTTCTAAGGGGAGTTCTCTCCATACAATTGATAACAAAACTGATTGTGGTTGTACAGTATCTTGCCATGTTGTAAAGATGTGAAAAAGATTGTGAAATTCCAGTTGGATCGTGAAATTCAAGTTCCTTTCTTTTTCCTTGTATGCATTTTGTTCCTTTTAAATATTATGTCACTATATTAGGAAATGGTCCTCTGTTGCAACTGGACCGAGTATAAAACAACCATTCTTTCCAAATGTTTATTTTATATTTTGGAAAGAAAATATGGATTGGCCATCAACTACAACCCAAAAGGTCAATTCTTTATTTCTCTTACTTTTGTAGGCAGATCTGTATTTCCTCGGCTGTTTTAAGTGCTGTTAGCTTCACTTTATGTAATAGCGAAACAAAATTTGAACCAAAGATATTTAATCAAACACATCAACTAATAAAATGTACACGAGTCCCAATATACTAAATCCACACCCACCCAGAATAATTGTAAATCTGAGGACAGAATTAAAATGAATAAACCAAGGACATTAATGCATAATTCATGAGCACCATTGGCATCAAAGAGTGCTACTAAAGAACAAAATTGTGACTTCACAGACCATTAACCTCTGACATGTACAACATAGCAGTTTATAACAAATCCAATACTATCTTTGGCCCCCCACAACATTACTGATCAGCATTACTGCATCAAATAATATTTCAAATACCTGCTGTACAAAGCAAAGAGCAACAATCTGTCCTTGTACAAAGAAGCAAACGTGAAATTTCGATCTGCAGTACAGAGATAAATGAATGTATCCATGCACTTAGACTCAAATGGTACAATGTAATCCAGCTAGGAATTGTAATCTTGGATCAAGACCCTAGATGCACAGCAAGTTTACTTTCAATGCTGAATTTAAAAATTGCAACTTTGAGAGAAATGTCATTCCCTCTCTTCATCTATTCAAGGGAAAAGATAATACCATAATAGCTTTGCTACTAATGAACAGTTATCCTTTTAACCAAAACAGATGCTTAGCTGTTATTGAAAAAGCCACTGTAACCATTTGAAGCAAACAGAAATCTGTTTGATGGCAAAACAGAACTCAAATATTCAAGTTGGCCATTAGCTCACAGAATATGGCTATTTAATTTAAATTTCTTTATCAAGCATATTACAGAATAAGCCCAACCACTCAATGTTAACACTGCAATGGAAATTGTGGAACATATAGTGACATTGTTGGAAATATGTAATAAAAAATTCAATTTGTTTGTAATGGAGTCATCTTCTAAAATGTAAATAATTATATACACAAGATGTAACAAATCACAGAGAGAAATGCAGCATTCTTAGAATTTGAATACCGGAAGTAGAATTAAGAGCAGTGTGACCTTGCTTTATACAGCACAATTTTACCCCCGCCTGAATGAACAAGCACACAGACAATATAATCTTCTTCCACCTCACCTGTACCATTCAAAAACAACAGCTTCTTTGATGTCACTTTTTTTAAAATTTCCACCCCACTGTCTTCTTCCTTACCCTTAAATTCCTGTTTAACATTTTTTTTAATCCCTCATAAAACCATGTGGGAGGTTTTCCTACAGGAAATGAACTATTCAAGTGCCTGAATCAACCTAAGCTTAGTATTTTCAATGCTTTATCCACTCATTATGGCTCCAGCAATCACCAGAATAAACAGATACATTCCAAGATTCCTAAACAACATGGATCAAATAAAGAAACTCAGTCCATTTCAAGTGAAACTGACATTGACTCTATTGTTCAGAGACACAAGATGTTTTGTTGCAAAGTTGCTTTGAGGAATTTATAAACTAGCATACAAGTGAAGTATTTATCCCAATGCTGTGATCAACCAGACTAAAGTGAGACTTCTCAGGTCAATGTCTTTCTATTAGAGTTGGACCCAATCTAGAATTTCAATGAAGATTTATTCTACTTAACTTGGAAAAAAGATATTTGAATGTATAATAAGATCAAATAGAAAAAAAATAAAGGCTTTAGTGGTGCACAGAATAAAATCTTCTGAGGTTACGCTGTGTATTCTAAACAAAAACACAAATTTCATGTTACATTTTGGAATGTCTCATGGATTATTGAAGCATTCATAGAAATAATTGTGTTATTCCAAGAATTGGAAGTACGAATCTATGATTTAAGAACTGTACCAACTATTTTAATCTCACAATGCAGAATTCTTTTAACTATTGTTTAGCAAGCTGAAACAAAAACAGTAGACAGATAAACAGACCTTTTTTTTTTCCTTTTTTTACCCCTTACAAAATATGTCAAATAATAAGGTGAATGCCATTAAGTCTCCTTAAAGAAAATCTCCCAAGAGTAAAGTTCAACATTTATATTCCAAGTTCATTCATTCAGCGCACCAGTATCTTTATCGCATACCTATACACAATCTACTTCTACAATTGCTTTACCTCTTAAAATACTGCTGAGTTGGATGTGGTATGACAATGAAGTATTCTGTGTAATTTACATTTTTTTTCCACTTTTAACTACAAGGATTTTCTGGGTTAAACACTAAAAAAGCAACAATAAAAACTAGAATTTCCATGAAACAAAAAAAAATTCATAAGCTTAAAGCTCGAAGTACAGATTTTTTTTTGCTTGGGTACTGACTGAAATTCCAGTGCATTACAACAATAAAATTAGAGTTTCCTTCTTTGGAAGAAAAGATTTAGGTAGTGTCCATCGACTCCAAGCTAGTAGAAGATGAGTCCTTCTGAATACTCTCAAAGATAGCTGCCAGTTCAGGGTTGGAGCTTATTTGAGACTGAAACTCACTCATGAGTGGACTTTTCTCTGCTTCTGGAATGGTCAATAATGCTGCAACTGCCCTCATTGCCGAGCGTTTCAGTTCATCTTGCTTCTCAAACTCTTGTTTGACTGAATTGGCTTTTACCTAATAGAACAAATCATTACAGTAAGTCTGAAAATTCTCAGGAGATTCAGTTTTAACTTTAAGTGTTAGCTGTAGTGCAATGTTGTTCAGATCAAGTTAATACAAATAAGTCCCTCTTGAGAGACTTGAGTACAAAAATCTAGTTTGACACACCCAGTAGAGAACTGAGGTACTGCAGCTATCAAAGTTGGTGTTATTTGGATATATTAAATTGAGATCATCTTGAAGAACTGGGAATTACCGTAGGTATCTTGACCAATATTTATCCTCCAATCAACATAATTAAAACAATTTTTTTTAGTCATCATACTGCTTGTGGAAGCTTGCTGTGCCTAAATGCATTTCCCATTTTACAATAATTCAAAATTACTTCATTGGCTGCAAAATGTTTTAAGACATCACGAGGTTGTGAAAGGGGTTGTATAAATATAATTACTTTCAAAATTTAGCTGTTTTATAATGTTTGTCAAGTGCTAGTGGGAGTTTAATTTCAAAATATTAGATGACAAATTTATTTGTGGGTTGAAGAGGAACGATAGGAAGAGGGAGAGGAACAAGTCATAAAATAGCAAAATTCCTTTGTTTTTAGAGGAAGCATGCTTGATATTATGCGTAAAGAGAGCATTAGTGCACATTTTGCTTAAGAGCATGCATTACAAGCCTAATCATTGCTTGTTCAGGTTTCAGCCTTGACTGGAAGCTTAGGTTCATAATATCCTTAGAAAAGCTTTTGAACTCTTAGGATATGTTCATCCAGTCCACCACACCAATTTACCTTTTGAAATTAAAGCCCCAACATTAAAAATTAAAAATATCAACGTTCTGTCACCAACTTCTAATCCAGTCACAGTTTGCAAAAGACCTATGAAAAAAATAACAATATCCTATGTCATATCCCTCGAACAAAAATGACTTGAAATTAAAAACACCAACTTTGTTTGGTTTGTCTGAATTGTCAATTCCAACCAGATATAAATTATGAACAAACTGTTTTCCACAATATCTACCTTCAGACTGAACTTCAGTTTAAAAATTATGTGCTATGCACTTTAAAAAAGTTTTATTCTAAGTTAACTGATTACATAATTTTTTGGAAGAACATTTAATTCATTAGAGATTTAGCTTTGGTCAACACAGCAGAAATCAAAAAGTTACTAGCTCAAAACACCAATACTTAATTTAAGCATTATCAAAGTACTTCATGACAAAGCAATTCATTACATTCCTATGATACAAAACCATGCAAGAATACAATTACATTCATATACAGCAAAATATAATTCAAATAACTTTGGTACCAGAGTGACTTTTGTACCACCACCTACCTTTGTTGTACATGTAGCACGTAAAGGTTCCACCAGCCTGTCCAACCTCTGCAGAACTGCACTTGGACAAAGAGTTGACAATCGTACTAACATCAAGAAAGTCAGCATCTGTCAGGTAAAAAGAAAGTAGGTTTCTATATTTACCAACATTTATTTAATTAACCAGCCTTTAACATATTGATTTAAAATAAAATAACTATTAGTACATAAAAATAAATTCCTGGTAGTGGTCCTTTTAATGTGCACCTGAGACATGACTGAAGCATTGATATTTGGTCCATGATCATGAACAGTTATCTCACATTTGATCTCTAAATGGATCAAATTTTAACTGGTTGAAGTCTCCAAAGTAAAATAGCCATGGACTTTTCTTTCAAACAGCTGCTAATCATCATTGGATAACCTAAATGAAATTCAAGTTATTACCTTGATATCATAGTGGTCCTTGAGTCCATCTTCAACATGGTTTAGGAATTCAAAAATGTCTAATCTATCAAGACAGCTGTCCAGAAGTGTGTACATGCATTCAAAAGCCGCTTTCCTAATATCCAGACCATCGTCCACAGTATGCTTGAATGGTCCCATTTCCACCTGTCAAATGACAGAAACAAAATGATGAAACCTGGTTAAAAGTGCAGATTTTTATAAATCCATTGCATTGTCATGTAAAATTGAAGCATTTTGTCTACAAACCTCTCTTATTAATTCCTTCCTGACTTTTGTTTCATTGTAAAGATGAGGAAGAATGGTATCCAAGAGATCCCTGATTAATGACGGTTTATTATGTGCAGCTGAATTGAAAGTAACTAAAGCTACTCTTCTAACATTGAGATCTGGATCCTCCAATGTTTTTAAGAAATCTCCTGAAAGAGTAATTTAGACAAAAATTAATGTATTATCTACAAATCCTTTTGTTTTTTTGCCTTTCTAAAATCATTAGTGCCATGGAACCCTCATAAATCCCAACTTGAAATAGTCACAGGTACCTACACATACTCCTGGTATCTATCCCAAGTCATTTCTTGTGTCCATGGGTATATTACAACTGTCAGTGAGGATACTGCAGCTGAACCTCACTTGTACTCAAACATTAGTCAATAAGTGTTAACCAACTGAGGTCTGCAGGCAGAACCAAAGCTCACTGTTTTCCCATCCCATACAATGGCACTGATGCCTCATGCAGCACCCTAACTGCTGCCAACCAATATCACTCAATGCAGCATAAACATGGAATGAACCCTCAGTCATTTAGTTTGGCAGAACCAGACAGATCTTTACCCACGGAGTCTCCAGGAGAGCTGGTTCGTGGATTACCACACAGCATTTTCCAGTTGATGCTGCACCCATACAGGTTGTAATAGAATGGTGAGACCTTGTACCCATTAACCCCCACATCCCCAGGGACAAACTCAGCCAGTATTCTGAGGAAGTGAGACAAATACGGAAGTTTTTAAAATAGTTATACTGAGGTATTGCAGAAAATTTAAATAGCAAAAGAGTTGGAAAATGAAATGTTTACCTATACAGTTCTTCAACAGAGGGTCTATTGGCTGCGGGTGATCAGAAATAGTAAACTTCACAGCTGTAACCACAGAGCTTCGAGCATAGGAAGACCCTATACGAGAATAGCGAGACCAAATCACATCATGAACTGAAGGTTTGACAAAATGCTGGTTAGTGTTTTTTTTAAATTGAAGGTTCTACATTTGGATCAGACTTACTTTTATCGAAGTTGACTCCCCTAAAATACTTACTTAACAAATGCGTTAGTTAGTACGAAATGATTGCCTTCAATAAGGATACTTCACGTGAATTTGACAGTGGGCTACATAACAAGTTATTAGGCAACCAAAGATTAGTCAAAGATCTGGACCTTAAGGGGATGAGAAGGCCAAAATGGCAAAGGGACACAGGTGGAATCCCAGAGTTTCAGGGTTTAGCAACTAAATGCACAACTCCCAGAAGTAGAGCAACTAACTCAATGATGTTCAACTGGCCAGAATCGAAGGTGGGTGATACATTTACCAACCAAAATCTGGGCACTTCTGACAAAGTCAACATTTATTACCCATCTTTAATTGCCCTTGAGAAGGTGGCAATGGTCCATCTTATTGAACTGCAGTTCAAGTGATAGCACTCCCATGGTGCTGCTGAGTTGGGGCTTATAGGATTTAGACCCACTGATGAAAGACCAGTGATATATTTCCAAATCAGGAAGTGTACATCATGGAGGGGAACCTACAGGTGGTGTTTCCATGCACCTGATGTCCTTCCACTTCTAGGTGGTAAAGATCAAGGGAAGTAATTGTGGTGCACTAGATGACACACAATGCCATAATGTAGCTCAGCCTTAGACCATTGCTCGGAAGAGTGAAGGCAGGGGCTAGAAAATAAAGTTTATGGCACAGACTGAAAAATGACACTACATAATTCGTAAACTTTCAAACCCTATTATTACTATATTCATTTTTCCTTCCTTTTCAACTTCATACACTTTTCAAGCACAGCACCTAGTATAGTCACATATTTTCTCCATGTTTCCGGAACTAAGTATATTATACACAAAGATGGGAGTGATGATTACCTACATATCATAGTGGCAATGGTTGGTTACTAGTGTTAGACAAGATTGCAAAATACTGTTTTTTTTCCCCCTCTTGAAGTTGCTACTTAGCAAAAGTAATTAAAACATCTACCTCATTCATTATGAAGTTCCAAGCTAACTCAAAATACATTTTTCTGAATAAATAACTCACCCGAGTCCAAGTACCCTTTAAGCCGTGGTAATAATGTCTCTGGATCTATCAAAGTAAGCTTGCCCAGGCATTCTGCAACGACGTTTCGAGTTCCTTCTTCTGCACATTCACAGTGTTTCAGCAGCAAATTCCAAATATTTTCTACATATGGTTTGAGACCTCCAACTGAAGAGGAACTAATAATTTCTTTCAGAGAATGCAGAAGTAGGTACTGTCTTTTGGGTTGACTTGTAATTTCTTGCAGTACAAAAGGTAGGTACTCAGGAAGGTTTCCCACACTAATGCTTCCAAGGGCATAGGATGCTGCAGATTTCACCTCCTCGCTTGAGGAAGAGAAAGCTTCTAAAATTACAGACTTAAGCTCAGTTTGCCCACTTAAGTCAATGTGATGACCAACCTCTCCAAGAGACAGTAAAGACAAGAGTCGAATAGAATCAGTGGATCTGGAATTCTTTACATCCTGGATAAACTGCCCAACCACTGCTGGTCCTTCTTTGGGGCAGGCTCGAGTCAGTGCTGCTACACACTTTGCAATCGAATAATAGGACTGCTTGTGAGTCAACGCATTGCTTTGAGAATAAACTGGACCAGTCAGCATTCGTAACAACTCCATATAACCCAAATTTGCAGTTCCAGTCCCAACAAGGGCTTGGAAGAAATACAGCATTGCACTAAGAGCTCCTCCTTGAAGTAGTGGGGACCGAACAAGCCCAATAAGCTCTGTAAGAATTGAACCACTGACTTTTGAAAGAGAGGATGGATGCACCTTGGCCAAGGTTGTAAGAAAACTTATGGCCATCTGTGACACATGCATGTCACTTTCACTAATAAGTGGTGGAAGCTCCACTAAGACTGCTTCAATCATGGCAGGTGTCAGGCTGTCACTATAGTTCTTGATTAAAATGTCCAAAGCAGAAAGGGTACTCAGTTTCAATGCCCGCTGGTTCTTTCTCAAGAACGAAGCTAAAATTGGTACACCTTCACCCAGTATTGGTCGCAGGTCAATCTTGAGAGAAGATCCAGCTATTAACGTCAAGGCTTTCACTGTTGTCAGTCTAGTAATTTCATTCTTCAGCCTCTCCAAGAAAATCTGCAGTGTACTAGGTAAGTCACTGCCTAAATGGTCACCAAGATTACATATTATTTGTCCCATACAGGAAATGGCTCTTTCCTTCACCTCTTGATCAATGTCAGCAGCTTTTAATCGCTTGACTGTGCAAGTGAATAAGTCATTAATATATGGAGCAGCATCAAATGTGTAGAGATGATCAACAGGCCTTACTACTTTTACAAGTTGCTGAGTTACAAGAAGAGCTTCTGAAGTGATCTTATAGAAAGGATCACCCACACAAGCTACAACTGGTGGAACTAAGGCATCTACATGAGGGTGGAAGACCTGAGGTGAGTGGTTACAAAGGATGACATACAAACACGAAAGAGCATCAATTTTCAGGTTGGATGAGCTAGATTTATCATTCAAGGAAAAGATTATTCCTGCAAAACAAAAAAAAGCCATGATCAGTCATAATAGTCTAGAATAAATTTAACAGTTAATTTACAAAAAATATACAAGATATTAGCATTTCTCAAGCAAATATCTTAATGCATTTCCTCAGAAGTACAGAAGTGACCATACTAGCAATGGTGCAAATTTCATAATTTTAGAAAACATTTGGGATTTTTGGATTTAGCAAATTAACTGGACATTTTTCCTCAATTGTCAAGCTTGCATCAACGATCTGCTGCTACCATTACATTTATCAAAATGTCACAAATTGTATTCAATACAAATATAAATACTATTTGCCAAAGCCAAAAGTATAATTTAGAACAATCTGTAAACCCACTATACTCCTTTGGATAGATCACTAATGTGTAATAAACTGAGTTAAATATTTAGGGGAGGAGCATTAATATCAATTTCAAATTTCTTGTTCCATTAACTGTTGCATTAAAATGATTTCAAATGGCTTCTTACGTCTATATTTTCATGCTATTTGCTTTTTAATAAGCATTTCCTTCATCCCTTTTTATTAAAGTCTTTAACTTCCCATTATTTGATTTTGTGTTTATTAAATTTTTGCAAATGGAAAATCTCCATTTCCTATTTTTCCTTCCTTTGCTGACCTTGTCCTAATGCTGCTTCATATTAACTTTCCTTTCCAGGCAAAATTCCCAATGTGCCTTGCACTGAGATAATAAGCTTTGGTTTTCATATAAAGCATAAAAGAGAAATTGAAGTGTATAGTGAATAAATAACAACAATATGAATATAACAGTGAGCAAAAGTAAATGATAGACAAAAGCTATTTCTGAATTTGAATTATCACATATCAGAACAATTTATCTACATCTACTACTGTAAAATGCCTGTCAGTGCTTCACAGGAACCTTCTCTGAACATTTGACATTCAGCCACTTAAGAAAATAATAAGCCATATTTTGCTTATTGTGGCCAATGGTTTGATGGGAGCTTCCAGCATTTAGCATCTGGTAATCCGCTCTGTTATTGGATATCACATGGGATCAACTGCAGAGCCAGAACATGCTAGGATTGCCTAGCATTATACCATAGATTTGGCGATCATATGCCAGCCAGACCCGACACAGGATTGGAATCCATATTCAATTGAATGAGCATTCCTAATCTGAAAATGAGGAGGAAAAACTGTCACTACACCTTTACGTGTTATAATGCATATTTATTTTTAAAATCTAAATATTTAAAACTTTTAAAATTGTTTTAAGTTTATTCAGTTATATTTTAAATTTAAGATCGTAGGATGGTTCCAGGACTTTAATAGACAATGCTCTGTCCCAGGGTGGGACCTGTTAACGGCTGTCAGTGTCCCAGAGGTACCCGAGCTAAGCGCTAATCTCCACCAAGGTCTCACTACACCTTGCTGTCCAACTTCCAGGGATGGAAAGTCAGGACATTTATATCCTTCACATCTGGCTCAGTTAACATCATTCCAGCATGACATAGCCCATGAGGAGAAATGGCCAAAGGCCCTGTCAATCAGGTAGATTTAAGAAAAGCCATGAGGGAACAATAGTGCAAGATAAGAGTGTTAAAATATGGAAATCAGCATTCATTTACAAGTGTCAACTCACAACAGTAACAACTTGATCTCAGGACTCTTCCATTCCAATTTAAAATGTTGGGGTAAATATCTTAATAAATCTGCAGAGTTAAACAATTTACAATGATCTTAGAAAGTAACTTGACAAAAAGACAGTTTTACCTGGAACAAGAACCGGTACATGCTGGGTCAAAGCACCAGGCAACACATTGACCAGCTCAGTCAGCATGTGAAAGCAGCACTGGCGGGTCTTCACACTCTTCTCTTTCATCTGCTTATGTAAAGCTTTTACAATATTGGGAACCTGTAAAAGAAAAGTTGAGCAGTATTTGAATAATGCATCCTTAAATGCTATACAAATGAGAAAGAGGGAACACAATAATAAATCATGTAATCAAATATTCAATAAGATACCTTCAAGTTGCAAATATGCTCAGGTTAAAAATGTCCCAAGCCTTTTTACAACAGCCAGATGAAAGAAAATATAGATGTAGCAATATTCCTTTTTCAAGTCACTATCTTTTCACAGGAAATGTTTAAAGAATGGGATACAATCCATTGGATTTATCTTATTACCAGTGCCAACACATCATTCAAATGAAGAGAAACACACTTTTTGCATGAAGCACACAGTGATTGTACATGCAATTTGAAGCACCAAGGCTTACTCAATCTTATGGACACAAAAGAGTGAAAAGAAAAAAAAAGGCACAGGTGCAATTAATGGAAGGCTCAAATTGGATGAAGTGAGCAACCATAAATAACGTCACACAAAGCATTCTGATAACAGAGTCTGCAAACAGTATTAATTGGAAGAGGTCTAAAAAATGTTCCGCACCTTCAAAAATGACAAACACCATCTGAATATAGACTGATAACAGTATTTAAGATAAAGCCACATAGGAAAAAAAGAGTAGCACTCATTATGCTAAATGCCATCTTTAAACTTACTTGATTCTGAAGCATTACCAAAGGTGTCTCTTCTTGTTCCATTGCATCTGGGTCAAGATGCCAGCTCTGAGCAGGTCTGGTCTGTTTTAGCAGTGAGAGATAGGCATGGAAAACATCTGCTTTAACATTTTCCTCACGTTCTTTGAATCTGGCAATCAGCGCTGGAGATACAGTTTTGTAAAATTCTGGTAGCATTTCATGACGAGTGCTAACCACACCATCTAAACACTTGGCAGCAGCACGACGCACCTTCCAGCTCATATCATCATCGTCACTGTACTCATCATCACTTCCTAGTAACAGTTGAAGACAAGAGGGGAAAAGGTTAATATATAGGACCATGAATGTTTTTCCAAACACAACAGATATTTAGATCAACAAAAACATCATGAAGTAGAAAGGAAAGAGGGAGAAATTCAATTGGAATTTTCATGACTGGTTAAGTAATTCGCTATGCAAAATGGCACAAAGAACAGGAAAGACCCAAAGCTTTGAAGAACATTCCACTTTAAAGTCATCACTTAGGTGTTATGTTACTGAATGAATATGCAAAAGTCATATTAAAAGTCCAAGTAGAAGCACCTCTCCAGAATTTTGATTAGAATTATTTTGTACATAATAAACAACAGAGCTACACCATAAACTTGGTAGCATGTTCCTTAAAAAGAAAGCCTTTTACAATCTCAGGTCATCCTAAAGCAATTTACAAAGTATTTTTGGAGTACAATGTTGTGATGTAGCAAACACAACAGCCATAATAAAAAAAAAGAAAATGCTGGAAATAATTAGATTAGAGAGCATCTGTGGAAAGAGGTACAATTAATGTTTAAGGTTAAAAAGACTTCATCTGCTTCTCTTTCCGTAGATGCTGTCTGATCCAAGTGTTTCCAGCATGTCCTGTTTTTATTTCAGATTTTCAGCAACTAGAGTTTTGTTTTGGACTTCCAATACAGTAGTCAATTTGCACTAATCAAATTCTTGCTAATAGTTCATCTGGTCCTTACTCATTGCTGTTTTAGTGACATTGATTGAGGGATATATATATTGGCCAAGGTACCAGTATTGCCATGCTGGATTTTTCTCATCCACTAGAGGGCAAGTGCAGTGCATTGATGTGTCTTCCTGGATTTTTGTGCACAAATCACTTGTGTGAGATCTAGACCCACAACCTTTTGAGAGTACTACTAACCAAGGCAGGGCTGACACTTGAACATGACCAGAACAGTACATTCCTGAACAGACTAGATTAACACAGTTACAAACTTACAAGCATAAGAACAGTTGCTCTTGTGAGCCTCTTCAATAAGATCACAGCTGATCCATTTTGTTCTCAACACAACTTTCATGCTCTCCCCCCATATCCCCCAACTCCCTCATAACTTAAAGTATCTGTTAAGGTCTACTAATAATAAATTGATTCTACCTCCACAGCTCTTGGGAGTGCACAATTCAAAAGATTCATGATCCCCAGAAGAAAATTCTCCTGATTGGTCTGAAATGTGACCCATTCTAAAACTGTCCCCAAGTTCCAAATATCCTAATGAAGGAAAATGTCCTCTCAGCATCCAGCCTGCCAATCCCCCTCAAAACCTTAAGTGTTTAAATACTCTCCCTCATTCTTCTGAACTCTAATATATGTAGGCCCAATCTTGCTTCATTGATCAACTCTTTCATCCCAGGAATCAATTTCCCTGCACTTGCTACAACACAACCACATCCTTCCTTAAGTAAGATGACCAAAAGGCATAGGCAGTAATCCAGCTGCTATCTCACCAGCACCCTATAAACATTTAACAAAACTGTTTCATGTACACTACCCTACAAGAAGTTGGCATCCTCGGAGAGGCACTGGACCAGCAAACTTTCTGGAGCATCAGACTCCTGTTAATACTCCAACACACCTTTATTTTACTTTATTTTTTAAAATATATTACACAATGGTGTAATCAATTTTCTAGTGAACACATAGAACCTGGCAAGTTTATTCCTGTAAATTTCAGCTTTTCAGTTTCAGCTCACAAAAACATAACCAAAACATGCAAGACCCTGGCTCCAGCCTCAAACTTACCCACGTTCCTGACATGGGCACAGGCTGCACATCCAGTCCACAGTCCAGAATCGTGGCTCCAGCTGCACACCTGCACAGACTCTGGACCCCCGACTGACACACCAAATTAGATGCTGAACTATTGGGAGTTCCAAACAACCGGATACTGGATTATTGGAATTTTACCGTTCAAGGATTCCCAAATCCCTTTGTACAGCAACAAGGTGTAGTCTCATTCATTTCTACTATCTACATCCCTTTGTATCATCCTCAAAACTTGCTAGCCCACCTATCTTTGTATCATTAACAAAATTGGTGACAGTACGCTCAGACCCGACATCCAAACAATCAATATGGATCATCAATAGTTGAGGCCCCAGCACTGATCCTGGTGGTACCATACTAATTACTGATTGCCATTCTGAAAACAACACATTTATTCTTACATTTTTTCCTGTTGGTTAGCTACCTCTTATCCATGACAATATATTCCCTCACATTTTACTTAATGCCAAATATGCCGTATCACTTGAATGTAAAAGTAAAGAACATTTGTATCAATTTTTTTTAACCTTGATCATCATCATCTCCACCTTCGGATTCCATTGCAGCATCATCGTCGTCGTCGTCGTCGTCATAATTATAATTCGGGTCATAAGTCAAGTACCTCAGGCATAAGTTAATGATTGTGGTGACATGAAGAAAAACTTCCTTTGGGCACCTAAGAAACACGATGATTGAAACAATGTTTGCCAAGTTAAAATTAAGTTTGTAAATCTTACAAACATATCCAATATCTAAAATCACAAAACCGCTTATGAGGAAAACTACATCATATATTTCCTATCCAAAGTTGGGCACATCAGATCAGACATAATCTCTACTTACAATAATGAAACAAGTTGTATACTATCACCGCACTTAGGCAAAACTTTACTTCTTCACCAGCATTGTGGCAGCATTTTATGTTTAATTTCAAGTTACCGGCTAACATTCCATCATACCTTCTTACAAATGACTCAAAGGCTTGAATGCAGTATTCTCTCAGCTCATCATCTTCAACACTGCAGAACTTAACAACTAATGGAATGATTTTCTCCAGATATTCTCCTAAAGAGAACACAAAGTTTCAAATATTCTCTCAAATGGTGACTATCATTAACTAGAGGTTTTACATGAAGGTTATGAAATGCTGATTCATTTTACCTATTCGGTGCCCTGCCTGTCTGCTAATAGCAGCAATACACTGAATATAGGTCCTGGTTGTAGACATGGATTCATTTTTGGCAAGTTCTGTCAACAAATGCTCAATCAGGTCAACAAAGACCAAGTTTCCACAGCTCATAACGAGGTGACCAAGGGCAATAATAGTTCTCTTTCGTACAGCAAGTCGGGGACTGGTAAGCTGTGGAAGAAGGCAGTTCAAAATTGATGGGTGGAAATTAACCAGCAGACCTCCTTGCCTAGAAAAGATAAAAAAGATTCCAGTTATGGTCCAACTCAAAATGGTTACATTCGGTTCAATCCACTTAAAGTGCTCTTTTAATTCAGAAACCCATCAGGCATCACCAGAAAATACTTCTTAAGAAGACAGAAAAGAGTGGTGCAATAAACATCAGTTATTGCTTTGTCCCATGTCAAAGGAGGGAAAAAAAATCTATAGTTTAAACTAAGTTAAAATAAGCATTCATATTTCTTGCCTAGTTTCACAATGGAATCTGCGAGATAAATTTGCTTCAAACCAAGTCAGGGTATCTATTCTCTAAATTATTCAAGACATGGGACTAATTAAATTAGACAAAGTCAAATGATTAACACACTGCACACTGTTCAATGTCATTCAATATTTACTGCTTCTGTTCTTTTACTTTAAATAAATACTGCTGAACAACAGCCTCTACTTGGCTACCCTTGAGCTGGAACTTAATATTTTCAGTTTTGCTTACTTAAGAAGTAAGAAAACACCTCCCACTATTCTTTCACTTAAAGTCTCACAGGTTATCAGGCTGTACAAAAAAGTTATTTCATAAAGGGCATTTTAATTTACTATGGATTAACATTTCTTTTTGTTCAGTGTACTGAGATTTTAAGACACTTATGGCATCTTATCAAATATGGCCTATTGTTTGTAAACATCTTTTTGGAATGACAGAATGTGGTACATACCCCACTGCAAGATTTAAGTCTGTACGCCAGGGTTAAGGAATATTTGAAAATAAAAAAAACCTACAGCTGGAAATCTGAAACAAAAACAGAAAATGCTGGAAACATCAATGGAAACAGAAACAGAGGTAATGTTTCAGATCAATGACCCTTCATCAATGACAAACTGTTTTCGGCATGAATCGTAAACGCTGTTTCTCTTTGTACAGATGCCGTCTGACCTGCTGAGTACTTCCAGCATTTTCTGTTGCTGTTAAGGAACATTTGTTGATCCCACAGTATGTGATAAGTATAAAATTCATGTTAAGTTACACAGAAATATTATACAAACTTTTCTGTTGCAAGTAAAATTAAAAATGTTTCTGGATTTCACCCAACATATTACCTACTAAGTCAGCTGAATTGTAACTACCCTGCTGGTAATCTTTAAATCAAATCACAGTTCTCCTCTCTGCTGTAACTGGTCATTGATCTTATCTGTAAAACATAATGGGCTAAACAGTGTTGGTTACAGCCAGTGGTTCCAGAGGGAATTGTCAGCATTCAGCTCGAGCTGACCCACTCCAAGTCTGTGACTTATTGAGTAACGAACATTACCCATCTATCATTCCATATGGTGTTCAACAGCATAGTACAAACTTGCAAGTGTTACAACAGGAACCTGCCCAACCTGATTGCAGAATCAGAGACCATTTAGATCAATAGAAAATACTGGCCTGGACAATGGTGGCTAAGTGTTTTTTTTAAAAAGTTATTTCACTTTGAGGATTTATTTGAATATTACTTCAAATAGTTTTTAAAATGTCTCCCAATGCCAGACATTTAAAAACTGCAAGATGAAGTTTCACAGAGCTTAACATGAGGCAAACCTCCATCACCTGTTTTGCCTTTGATCAAAGGCTGCAATGGTGTTGCAGGAACAGCGTTTCACAATTACAATGCCCGATGCGTACTCACTGCTGAGACCTCCCTTTGCCTCGTAACCTAACATCCAAAGGGCAGCAAGTTTGGCACTTTGTGTCAAGCCAGTTAACTGTGGATGGTGATTCTAGGCAGAAAGCCAGGTTCAGCAATGATCTGTGCTATTTAAATTTGCTGTATTTCAAAATGGTTACCCTTCTGCAATATTTATTAAGCTTTGGCCTTGGAGTGCATTTTTACAATAGATTTCCATAGCAAAATCCATTTTCTTTTCTACCCTCATGTAACACTATACATTTTTATAACTGGAATTGACGCATGGCATGGAATTTCTGCTATTTGGTCAAGCCTCTCAATTACAGTTTAAGAACACAAGCAGTTACAATGCCTTATCTATAGAATTGACTATAGCTTATTTTCTTGTTTATGGCTACAGAACTATACAAAGTATGGACTCTCAACCAACAACCAAAGCTAAAATTACCTGCTTAGCATATCTGCCATGATATCCAGTGCTTCCAATTGAACAGAGACATCTTCCTGTTTGGCAATGGCATTAGTGAGACGTCCTGTTATCTTTTTACAAACATTAGCTGCCAAAGCTGATCCTGAAAAATAAATACACATTCCCAAACAGCTCTCACATAAATAAAACAAATGAACTTTGGTGTTTGCCAGTGTTCTATGTTAACATAGGAATGTCTCAGTCATATGATACCACCACTTGGAATACATTTCCTAAAACCACATTTGAAATTCACTTCTCCAGCCGGAGACTAATTTCACATGCCTTGCAACTTCAGAGGCACAGGTCAATAGCCAAGTTCTTTGGTCAAACATGAAGTTCTTTAAATCAAAATAACAAGAAAAAAATGCACAATTAAACGGCAAAGAACAAAAAGAATAAAAAAGTGCATGTTGAGAAAATAGACCTTCTATTTGAAGTGTTTAGAACTGCTTAGCAAAATCGTTTCTTACTATAATGCTGAGTGGCATAGAATTGTTCATTAGTGGATTTAATCACAAAGTACAAACTGCTGCCTCTACTCATCTCCTTATTCAATTATTCTTTTAGACTTGTTATCTTTCACTGTACTTATTTCTTCCCTTCTTCTGTCATTTTGTGACAAATTTCGAATTGTTTTTCCAAAATTATCTCTCAATGACAACTGATCTATTTTTAATCTATTTATCTGCATTATTCACGTAATAGTTAGATTATGAGGCCCGTTGCATAAACACATTTGCATTCCCTCACACCCTTTAATACCTTTGGTTAATCAAAATTTAACAGTTTGAGGGGGTTAATTCAAAATAATGGAGCAAAATTGTAAAATTTGAACTGGGATAGTTTTTAAGTGGATTAGGAATGCTTTCACTCAGTTGGAAGTGGAAAGAGAACTGTTCCCCTAAAGGCTGTGAATGCTGGGTCAACTGCATTATATTAGTACACTAATTGGTTCCCAAGTAAATTGTGCTGAGATACAGATCAGCTGCAACACACATCAATGACAGAACAGCTTCAAGGAATAGAATGATATACGGCATATCTTAAAGATTTTATATACGCTCTTCTGACAGTAAGTTTATGAAAATTATAACTGTACAACCAGATCAATCTGAGAAAGATGTATAAATTTCTCTCAGACCAAAAGCGGCATTAAAACCAGCTAGGCCAGATAAATAGGGAGAATTTACTCAGCAGCATTTCTATTGTCAGTAATCCATGAATCTGAGGTCCCAGGACCTAAAATCATTCTGCCAGAAGAATATGAAGCAAACAGTTGAACTTCCCAGAACACAGGAACTCAAAATCAAAAGTGGGCTACTTGCCAAGCCAGTCGAATCATTCAATGACATAATGACTGATCTGTTACTTACCTGGCTTTGCCTACTATCCCTTAAAAGCTTGGCTTAATACAAGTCCATCACTCAACATTGACTTAGCATCCATTGTCATTTGATGAACAGCTGCAAATTTCTTCCATGATTTGCATATAAGTGTTTCTTCACTTCACTCCTCAAAAGCCTGGCTATAACTTGTATATTATGGTTTCTATTCCAAAACTCTCCAGATAGTGAAACGAATCGAAGAGAGTCTTGTGTCTCAAGAACATTCCCAACCATTAGTATGGGATTTTAATATTTTCAATTGACTTGCTAATACTGTTCATCCACTGCATTCCAAAGGTTTGAATCCTACAACATACCAATGAATATCAATACCTTACAAAGATTAACTGAATTCATAAATCAGCTAGCAATGGTAAATATTGGCTTGAACTAAATTATTCTGGCAGTTAACTCCACTAATTGTTTCTATATTCCATGTTTAAATATTGCCAAGACTAACACCAAAATAGTTAATTTCTTCAACACTGAATTTTTGATTAACAAAAATTATGTTATTCACTCAGGAGTTCACACATCCTGGGTGATCAGTAATGCAAGTGCTAATGTAATCCAAACTGGTGATAAGTTCAGCAGACCAAAATGTAGGCAATATTTACTCCTGGACAGGATGGTAACCTCAAAACTCCTTGACGAGGAGTTAAAGTGCGAGTTCTGGATGATTTGAGTATAAACTTACCACTAGAAGCTGGAGGCAGTTCTCCAATCACTGTTTTCAGTCCAATACTGGAAATATCTCGCAGTTGTTCCTTGTCTGACAGCATATTGGTACACAAGGTATCCACAATTGTTTCCACCTGATATTCCTTTACTTTGCTGACCAATGGGCCAAGACTAAATGACAAATATTTAATTGCACACAAAAGAGAATAAATTGAAGCATACTCAAAAGCAAGTTTTGATACGCAAATAATGCGTGTACGTCAGATTTAACGACGCAGGTATTAAATGCAAAATCTTCTCTTCAAAAAAACTCATTGCAATAAATCAAAATTCTGCAGATGCTGGAAATCTGAAATGGAAACAGAAAATGCTAGAAACACTCAGCAGGTTTGAAGACCCTTCCTCAGAACTGGGAAAGTGAGAAAAAAGTTATTTTTAAATTGTTTTGCAACTAAAATGTAACTTGTTTTCTTTTTCCAATAAAGGGTCTGCAATTTGAAATATTAACTCTCTTTCTCTTTCCACAGATGCTGCCTGACCCGATGCACGTTTCCAGTATTTCATTTTTATTGTTCTTTCCACAACTTAAATTACAAATGTTTTTCTCAAGGATACTCATGGTTACTATTGCTAATACTAATCTTGAATGATTTGTAAAATAAAAATTATGCTTGTTTCAACGACTATAAAAGTTTTGTCAAAACATAGCTGGCAGTAAGTCATTAAATAATACATCAATAAATAAGGAAGTAGTGTTGGGTCTGTTAAAGGTGTTTAAGTCCCCAGGGCCTGATGGGTTATTGAGAGGGGCAAGAGATGAGATTGCTGGGCCCTTGACCAATATCTTCATGTACTCTCTAGCCACAGGCGGGGTCCCAGAGAACTGGTGAGTGGCTAATGTTTTTCCATTATTCAAGAAGAGAAATAGGGATAATTCCAGAAACTATAGACTGGTGAGTCTCACATCAGTGGTAGGGAAGTTACTGGAGAGGAGTCTTAGGGATAAAATTTATGAGCATTTGGAAAACCATTGCCTAATTAGGGACCATCAGCATGGCTTTGTGCAGGGCAAGTTGTGTCTTACTAACTTGACTGAGTTTTTCGAGGAGGTGACGAAGGTGATCGATGAAGGTAGAGCTGTGGATGTTGTCTACATGGATTTAATAAGGCAGTTGACAAGGTCCCTCACACGAGGCTCATCCAGAAGATTAAAATGCATGGGATCCACAGTGAATTGGCTGTTTGGATTCAGATTTGGTTTGCCCTTAGAAGGCAGAGGGTGGTGGTCAACAGGGCTCATTCTAGCTGGAGATCTGTGACTAGTGGTCTGCAGGGATCCATACTGGGACCTCTGCTATTTGCGATATATACACACGACCTGGATAAAAACGTAGATGGGTGGGTTAGTAAGTTTGCAGGTGATACGAAGATTAGTGGTGTTGTGGATCTGCCAAAGGGTACAGCGGGATATAGATCAGTTTCAGATATGGGCCAAGAAACCCCAGATGGAGTTTAACCCAGCCAAATGTGAAGTGTTGCACTTTGGGAAATCAAATGTAAAGGGACAATACACTGTTGGTGGCAAGACCCTTCAATGCTGATGGGCAGAGGGATCTTGGGGTCCAAGTCTATAGCTCCCTGAAAGTGGCTATGTGATAGGGTGGTAAAGAAGGTGTACGGCATGCTTGCCTTCATCATTAGGAGCGTGGAGTACAAGAGTCAGTAAGTCACATTGCAGTTGTATAAAACTTTGGTTAGGCCACACGGAGTGTTGTGTGCAGTTCTGGTCACCCCATTACAAGAAGGATGTGGAAGCTTTGGAGAGGGTTCAGAAGACATTTACCAGAATTAGAGGGTATTAGCTATAAAGAGAACTTGGACAAATTTGGATTGTTTTCTCCGGAGTTTTGAGGGCTGCTTCCAACATGCTTTAAGGCTAACAATTCTAAAACACAACAATATGCTGTGTAATTAAATCTTCATGCCAAACTCTGGTTATTTTGCTAACCACCTTAAAGTCATCAACCTTCTGTTTCTATATAATTACCATACGATTAGGGTATATTAGTAGGTCGTGAATCCAATAAAAACTGCAAGTTAGGGGTTAGGATACAAAGGAAATATGTTTAACATATTTCACTATCTTCTATCTTTTATGGATATGATGTCTTTTAATAAAATCACATGATACAATATAGAAATATGGTTATTTTAGACAAATTAATTCTTCAAGCAAGATAAATATGATGGCTAGTTATTTAATTTTTGATCTTTCCCATAATATTAGTGATCCTAATGTTGTAACTTTCAAAACTATTTCGGAATCGCTCAATCCTATCAGGAAGGACCAATATCAGTTATTTTATGGGAAAAGTATACATAAATAAAAGTGCCAAATAATATGCCCACTAATAGCACAGAAGTATGTGCCCACTCCCAAGTCCCATCATCTGGCATTTAAAGTTACTGGAAGCAATCTCAGACCACCCCAACACTGATCTGGATAGACAAGTTTTCATTGAGTAGAGCCCAAAATCAAAAACTAAAAAACTTCAGTGATCATTTATTCGATAGTACCCATTCCCAGGACACAGACTAACAAAGAAAAAGCTGCAGAGCTCCTCCAGTAAGTAAACAATGCGAGTTAGAAATTTGCCTGGACTGAGGAGAGCAATTCTCAGCAACAGTATAATCATACATACCCATTCATAATGGCATGGCATGCTGTTTGAAGCCTCACAGAAAATATTACCAAATAACCAATTATTCCAGCAAATACAACATATTGATTCACACAACTTTATTCTCTGAATTGAGAATAGTCTTTTACCATTTAACTGCAAGATTCTGTACTTCACCATTCTTGTCTTCCAGTAACTTCAAGATCATCTTAACCACTTTTCGTTCACTGTCATCATCCAGCTTAATGGAATCTTTTTGCAATTCTGTCATCAAGTCATTGGTTGCCATGAATCTAAAATTATACAAATAAAATGAAATCGTTATAACAAGGAGTTTTCCATCGCAAGTTTATTTTTTCCAGTAACACTAACTGACTACAAATTCCATGTTCAAATTTTCCATTTTTCATTAAGCAGAAAATGCCTCTTTACATAACAGCTAAAAATGTATTGAAATGATGTTTCGGCTACTTTAATACTTAGAGGAAATAAACCTACTATTATAACCTTTTACAACCTCAAGGCATTCAAAACCGAGTCAAAGCCAATGAAGTACCAGGATAATTCTCATGCAGGTCAGACAAAATACAAGGCTTAATGCAATAATTTAACCCATCAACCCGAGTAACCAAGTTCTCCCCCTTGATCTTCCTTTGATATCTTTTGGTCCAAATTCAAGTTAGGGGAGAGTAAATGACCTTGACATCAAAAGGAACATTTGTAAATCCATTACGCCAAGAACCCAAGAAAAGCTAATGGGGATCGGAGGCAAACACCAATGGCAGAAGGATGATTTCTGGCAGGCCAATCCCTATGCCAGGATATTGCTGCAGGAGTTCAAGGCTGCATCCTAGGCTTGATTATCTTCTGATGTTTCCTTCCATATTACAAATTGCTGCATGGAAATCTCTCTCATCTTTCACTGCCTGCTTGTTGTCAATTACCTTACATCAGTGTCCTCCAGTTTCTGTCAGTCTCACCTAATGAAACTCCAAGTAATCTTAACATTCTTAAATCTCTCCTTAAAGGCCAAAGAACTGAACCTTGCTTCTCCATTCTCTGCACATAACTTGAGTCCTCACCTACCATATTCTCCTTCACAGTCTCTCCAATCCATCCCACTGTAATGTTGGAACTGATCAACTTTGGCTGAGGTTCAGGCAGTGATTTAAGGTTTGACAGAAGTGCTTAGTTTTGTAAATTTATAAATTCTAATAACTTAGTCAGAAGCTTTAATCTTGGTTCTTCCACCCTTTAAATTTGCACCATTCATCTTGCCTCAGTCATTCTTCCAAAACACATATTGAACTGTACAACAGTTTTTCCCCCCAGGCTGTCAGGCTCCTGAATACCCTGGAGACAGTTTCAGACAAATGCAGCATCAAAAGCCCTGGCTTGCACAACGGCGTACAAGAACTTTGGCTGCTGCTGAACATGTTTATACAATTAGTGTAACACACAGTTCTGTATTTTCTTCGTCGAACTCAGTTTTGCACTAACTCTGCACTAAATTGTATTCTGCATATACCATTTGTTTGCACAATTTTTTTGTCTGCGTTTATTGTATGTCCTCTGTTGTGAGAGTCTGGGGGAAACAACATTTCGTTCCTCCATGTGTTTTTATAGCATATGGGTGAATGACAATAAAGTAACTTGAACAAGATTCTGCTGCTAGCAAAGCAAGGCACTTGCTGCTGACTCTGTAATAAACAATGTGCAAAGAGCTAATGACCTCTGTTGCATGGACTCCCACTTTCCTCTCATCAGTTGCTGTTTCAAGGCAGTTTAATACCAGTTCTGGGATCCTGTAGCTGTGGCATCTTTATGCTGGATGTGCAATCACATTGAAACATTCTCAAAAAGCAAACCAACTGCCCTTGCAGTGACCTTAAAGAGGTATATAAAAAAATCATGAGGGGCATAAACAGGGTGAATGCAGACAGTCTTTTCCCAGTGAGAGTGAATCAAAAACCAGCAGGCATGGATTTAAGGCAAGGCGGAAAAGAGTTAAAAGGGACCCAAGGGGTAATTTTTTCACGCAGACGGTGGTGCGTATATGGAACAAGCTGCCAGACCAAGTGGTAGAGGCAAGAACAGTTACAATATTTAAAAGACATTTGGACAGGTACATGGGTAGGAAAGGTCTCGAGGGATATGGGCCAAACGTAGGCATATGGGACTAGCTTTAACGGGCATCCTGGTTGGCTTTGACGAGTTGAGTCGAGGGGCCAGTTTCCGTGCTGCATTACCCTCGGGCTCCATGGCAGTGCTGTCTATATCAAAGAATAAATACTTTTTCAAAGACTAACCTATTCATTCCCATGCTCCCACGTTTACTCAGGACTACAGCAACAATAGTAAAGTTGATCCCAGCATCCCAAGATAGGACTATGCATCTAGGACGGTTTCAACTTCCAGGTAATTTCAATAATACCTCTCTTAAAAGTCTGAGAATAGATTAGGACACTGATGCAGATAGATGCAAAACCCTCCACAAATCACAGACTGATTGCATTCACTGCTAAGGTTACACAGACAGAATTGTTCCCCCAATGAGACATGGAATGGTGAGCAGAGTCTCTGGAAGGTAAAACTGGTAGGAAATGCAAAACACAACAACTTGACACATCAACCAGAAAGGACCACATGGCTCAAAGCTTTGCCCTAGTTGTGATTGGTCTTTGAAGCATCAGTGACACAGCATCCAACATGGAAAGCTCTAGTCCCAAAATGCAACTTAAAACCCAATTTATTTGACACTTGGAAGGAGAATTTGGCAAACGTCTTCACCTTCCACCCCACCAGCCATCATATTCAATGGATTTTGGCCACAATTTTGAATACCTCCAATGTAACATATGCATTAAGCCCTCACATGCCCTTTCAGCCTTCCAAAGGGAATGTTCCTTCTAGTCCGATGTGGTTCATTCTTCCATTAATCACCAAACCTTTTCCTACAGTACCTTCCTATGCAACAAGAAATACAAATACCTTTACTTTCATCTTCACCTGTAAGTTGTCCAGCACCCCAAACAAGCTTTCCACATGAAGCAATTTCTTTATACTTCTGATTCAATCATATTTTCTGCTCAAAACAAAATCTCTTCTACCTGGGAACACCAAATAGATCGGTAACTGTTTTGTAGTCCTCCATTAATTCTGCAGGCCTGACGACAAGTTTTTGGCTGTTTGTCACTTCAATTTTCTGTCTCACTCATATCTGCCCACTCTGTTCCTCAGCTGACAAACTACTGCAACAAAGCTCAACGCGAACTCAAGAAACATGACCTCATTTTCTTATCATGCATATTATAATCTTCAACATTTTACAGATACAGAACATTTTAAGCACTTTTATTTTTATATTTCCAGCATTCCTTCCACTCCTTTGGTAATTTCTGATCATTTTGTATTTACATGCTCTACATTATCTATTTTTCCCTTTTCATCTCTCCAGCCTTCCATTCCATCACAGACCTTCTGCATTTTAAAACGTTGTCTCTATTTATTCCCAGTTCTTAAGCAAAATCACCCACCTGAAAAAATTAATTGAATCTCTCATCTTGGATGCAGCTTGACCTGCCAAGACTTTCTAGCATTTTTCACTTTTATTTCTAATTTTTAGGAATTATGGATCTAAATTCTTAAAGCGATGAACCATTTCAATCACCACCCACATCACCGACTCAAAAACTAGTAAGACTCAGGAATTTGCCATTCAAAAATAAAACAGGCTAAAAACCTAGGAACTGAGCAAAAGAGGGCGGCTGGGGGCCCATCACAGTCGCTGTACCCACGGGCTTAACTTCATCAGGGAGGGTCGAGGAAAACGAAGGAAGAAAGGGGGGTGGAGAGGGAGACGAGGAGGGAGGGAGACGAGGAGGGAGGGAGACGAGGAGGGAGGGAGACGAGGAGGGAGGGAGACGAGGAGGGAGGGAGACGAGGAGGGAGGGAGACGAGGAGGGAGGGAGACGAGGGAGACGAGGAGGGAGGGAGGGAGGGTGGAGAGGGAGACGAGGAGGGAGGGAGGGAGGGTGGAGAGGGAGACGAGGAGGGAGGGAGGGAGGGTGGAGAGGGAGACGAGGAGGGAGGGAGGGAGGGTGGAGAGGGAGACGAGGAGGGAGGGAGGGAGGGTGGAGAGGGAGACGAGGAGGGAGGGAGGGAGGGTGGAGAGGGAGACGAGGAGGGAGGGAGGGAGGGTGGAGAGGGAGACGAGGAGGGAGGGAGGGAGGGTGGAGAGGGAGACGAGGAGGGAGGGAGGGAGGGTGGAGAGGGAGACGAGGAGGGAGGGAGGGAGGGTGGAGAGGGAGACGAGGAGGGAGGGAGGGAGGGAGGGTGGAGAGGGAGACGAGGAGGGAGGGAGGGAGGGAGGGTGGAGAGGGAGACGAGGAGGGAGGGAGGGAGGGTGGAGAGGGAGACGAGGAGGGAGGGAGGGAGGGTGGAGAGGGAGACGAGGAGGGAGGGAGGGAGGGTGGAGAGGGAGACGAGGAGGGAGGGAGGGAGGGAGGGTGGAGAGGGAGACGAGGAGGGAGGGAGGGAGGGTGGAGAGGGAGACGAGGAGGGAGGGAGGGTGGAGAGGGAGACGAGGAGGGAGGGAGGGAGGGTGGAGAGGGAGACGAGGAGGGAGGGAGGGTGGAGAGGGAGACGAGGAGGGAGGGAGGGTGGAGAGGGAGACGAGGAGGGAGGGAGGGTGGAGAGGGAGACGAGGAGGGAGGGAGGGAGGGGAGGGAGGGGAGGGAGGGGAGGGAGGGGAGGGAGGGGAGGGAGGGAAGGTGGAGGGAGGGGAGGGAGGGAAGGTGGAGGGAGGGGAGGGAGGGGAGGGAGGGAGGGGAGGGAGGGAGGGGAGGGAGGGGAGGGAGGGGAGGGAGGGGAGGGAGGGAGGGGAGGGAGGGGAGGGAGGGGAGGGAGGGAGGGAGGGAGGGAGCGGAGGGAGACGAGGAGGGAGGGAGGGAGGGAGGGTGGAGAGGGAGACGAAGAGGGAGGGAGGGAGGGTGGGGAGGGAGACGAGGAGGGAGGGGGGGTGGAGAGGGAGACGAGGAGGGAGGGGGGAGTGGAGAGGGAGACGAGGAGGGAGGGGGGAGTGGAGAGGGAGACGAGGAGGGAGGGGGGGGTGGAGAGGGAGACGAGGAGGGAGGGGGGGTGGAGAGGGAGACGAGGAGGGAGGGGGGGTGGAGAGGGAGACTGTGACACCCCCCCCCCTATGAAAGGAGCCCGGCGGGACCCGCGCAAACTTCGATAGCAAGGAGACAAAGCGCCAGCACCGGGCCGTCACCTGAAGTCCTTGTCGCTGGACGTCATCTTCTCCAGCAGGTTGGAGATGTGGTAGGAGGCGCTCGCCATGTTGCGGCCTTCACCCCCGCGCCTTGCCGCCACGCTAACGCTTCCTTCAGCTCCGACTCCGGCCCCAGCTGTCCGGCTTCACGGGAGGGAAGGAGGGAGGGGGGCGGAAGTGGCGCGGCGCAGCTGCTGTGGCCACGCTGCAGTCAGCGGACCGCTCCGCGCCTTCCCGCAACAGCCGAGCAGCCAACGCGCGTCTGCAGGAGCTTCGGGCAACCCCCGCCGCGGGTCGCAGTTCACCGCGCATGTCCCGTTCGCCGCTTGCGCCTGCGCCCCGTGACCGCCAACGGGCTTCAGTCGCTCGAGCGGATCGCGCCTCCAGTGTCGGGGGGCGGCGGAGGCGCGCCTTCGCGCGCGTGGCCGCAGACCCCGGCGGAGGCGCGACCCCCGCGCGTGGCCGCAGACCCCGGCGGAGGCACCCCCACCCCGCGCGTGGCCGAAGCCCCCGGCGGAGGCGCGTCCCCCCGCGCGTGGCCGAAGCCCCCGGCGGAGGCGCATCCCCCCGCGCGTGGCCGAAGCCCCCGGCGGAGGCGCGTCCCCCCGCGCGTGGCCGAAGCCCCCGGCCGAGTCGGGGGGGGGGAGGAACCTCGGCGGAGGGAAGTCAGAAGCACAGTAGGTGCTGGAAATATGAAATAAAACAGTAAAAATGCGGGAAACAAAAACTCAGCAGGTGAGGCAGCGTCTGTGCAAAGAGAAACAGTTAAACGTTTCAGGTCCGGGACCTTGTTTTTGCACACTTTTTTTTGTCCCTCTCTTCACTTTCTTCTATAATTTATATTCTGCGTATTGTCTGTACCTAAGGGCTTGTGATGCTGCTGCGAGCAAGTTGTTCGTGGTACCTGTACCTCACTGTACTTGTGCACATGACAATAAACTCGACTTGACATGAATGAGTCTTCATTTAATCAGGCAGTCCAATTATTCAAGGAATGTTTGGTCATTTTTGGATGGCAGGATCGAACACATTACGGGTTAGGAATACTTGCACTAAAGGCACTACAGTTAGATAAATTATCCTACAATTATATTAGCAATGGATACATCGTTCACTCAGTGTACAATCATTGCATAAAGTTAAATTTCAGTACAGTGATTTGACAGACTCTATATATGTCTATGATGCTCTACTATCTTACAATAAATCCCAATATTTTAAAGTAATCCTTAAATATATTTTGCTAAAATAACATGACAGCATTTCGTAATTGTGCAAACTTGCTTTGAAATTAGCAGAGACCTATAATGTGGTGTCTGTTCCCAAAATTATTTATCAGTTAATAAACTGCTTAACTGTCTTTAGTTTCTTGCCAGAGAATTACAGTCTGCAATCAAACATGCCAGTAACAACTTCATGTTGGTGTTTATACTCCGCAGGATTGTTCCAATCTGAACTTCCATTCTCTTCTCCCTCGTATATCAGTGTCATCCTCTCAATGCATCAAACACTTCACATGACACCAAGTCCCACATCAATCCTGAGTGCAAAAATAAATGAGCTGTGATATTTAATTGAAGCAACTGTAATAGTTGGGGCCCCTTGTTTATGGATTCAAATGTGGAAATGGTTCTTCCATATCCACTCAATCAACCCTCTTGATAAAGACCTCTGTCTCCTTTGCTTTCTCTTTCTCAGAGACAGTAGCGAGACTGCTCAATCTTTCTTTATAATAAAACAATTTCAATTCTAGCAAGAACCATAAATCTTCTACAGTGCTCCAGTAAATTGGAATTGGCTTATTATTGTCACTTGTACCAAGGTACAGTGAAAAACTTGTCTTGCATACTGTTCATACAGATCAATTCATTACACAGTGCATTGAGGTAATACAAGGTAAAACAATACAGAATGCAGAGTAAAGTGTCACAGCTGCAGAGAAAGTCCAGTGTAGATAGACAATGAGGTGCAAGGTCATAACGAGGTAGATTGTGAGGTCAAGAGTCCATCTTATCATACCTGGAAACTATTCAATAGTCATAACAGTGGGATAGAAGCTGTCCTTGAGCCTGGTGGTACGTGCTTTCAGGTTTTTGTATCTTCTGCCTGATGGGAGAAGAGCGAATGTCCAGGGTGGGTGGGGTCTTTGATTATGCTGGCTGCTTTACAGAGGCAGCGAGAAGTATAGACAGAGCCCATGGAGGGGAGGTTGGTTTCTGTGATGTGTTGAGCTGTGTCCACAACTTTCTGCAGTTTCTTGTGGTACCAGGCAGAGCAGTTGCCATACCAAGCCGTGCTGCATCTAGATAGGATACTTTCTATGGTGCATCGATAAAAGTTGGTGAGTGTCTAAGGGGATGTGCCAAATTTCTTAAGTCTCATGAGGAAGTAGAGGCACTGGTGAGCTTTCTTGGCTGTGGTGTCTATGTGGTTGAACCAGGACAGGCTATTGGTGATGTTCACTCCAAGGAACATGAAGCTCTCAGCCCTCTCAACCTCAGCACCGTTGATGTAGATAGGAGCATGTACATTGCCCCCTTCCTGCAGTCAATGACCAGCTCTTTTGTTTCGCTGACTTTGAGGGGAAGGTTGTTGTCATGACACCATGTCACTAAGCTCTCTGTCTCCTTCCTGTACTCCGACTCATCGTTATTTGAGATATGGCCCACTACGGTGGTATCATCTGCAAACTTGTAGATGGCGTTAGAGCAGAATCTGGCCACACGGTCCTGAGTGTATAGGGTGTAGATTAGGGGCTGAGGACGCAGCCTTGTGGGGCACCAGTGTTGAAATAATTGTGCCGGAGGTTTGCTGCCTATTCTTACTGATTGCAGTCTGTTGGTCAGGAGGTCAAGGATCCAGTTGCAAAGGGAGCTGTTGAGTCCCAGGTTTTGGAGTTTGGTGATGAGTTTGCTTGGAGTTATAGTATTGAAGGCAGAGCTGTAGTCAATAAACAATAGTCTAATGTAGGTGTCTTTACTGTCCAGATGCTCCAGAGATGAGTGTTGAGCCAGGGAGATGGCGTCTGCCGTGGACCTTTTTCGATGGTAGGCGAATTGCAATGGGTTGAGATTTTCTGGGAGGCTGGAGTTAATGCGTGCTATGACCAGCCTCTCAAAGCACTTCATGATGGTCGACGTCTGAGCCACCTGGAGGTAGTCATTAAGGCACGTTACCTTGCTTTTCTTAAGTAACAGGATGATATTGGTCTTCTTAAAGCAGGTTGGAACCTCAAATTTATGGTAGATACCAGAAATACCACAGAATTCTACAACTGTGTTTTAACAAAGATTTGATAGATTAAACATTACATCACTACTGTCCTTACAAATATGAACCAGTATTTATATCCCAACAGTTGGAGTTGTGACTTGTAAAAATTCAATTTTTTATATTTTCAACAGTCAATAACCCACATTTTTATACTGATTTTTCTCTAAATGTACCCTTTTAATGTTCTTGTTTTACTTTCTGTAGATTTTCTCCTGTCTGTCAAAGCTTAAAAACAGAGAAACCAGAATTCTAAATTGGGAACATTAAGGACATATAATGTTCATCTTATCAATCTTTCAGATGAAGCATAAATTAAGGAGTTGTCTGAAGTACAGCAAGGAAGCTCTTCCCATAATCCAATCCAATCCAATATTTATCTCTTAACCAATACAATTTAAGTAAAAAGATATTATGTTATCTTGATTTCACTGCCGTTTGGAGGACCTCACAGTGCACAAATCGGTTGTCACATTTTCTACTTTACAACTGTGACTACATTTCATGTAATTTTGAGGCATTAAGATTTTGAAAAACATGAGACAAATGAAGCTTTTTTCTAATATTGATAAACTGCATCAGTTTTATATGGCAGGACAGATGCAGATATAGATTTATATTCAGATGGGTGAGACACAAGTAGCAGAGGAATTGCTGTGATATCTTTGCATTTGTGATTTGAGTTGCTCAAATGTGCCATGGTTTGTCACAATTACAAGGCTATTATTATACCGTTTGAGCCAATCATACAGTCATAGAGTTATTCAGCAGGGAAATGGGTCTTTCAGCCAAACAAGTCCATGCTAACCATCACCATCACGCTACCCATTCACACTAATCCCATCACATTCTACCCATTTTCCCATCTACTTCCCCCCCCCCCCCCCCCACCCACCTTCCCAATACAACTACTACTCAGCTAGACACTAGGGACAATTTACAGTGGCTAATTAACCTTCCAACCCACACATCTTTGGAATGTAGGAGGAAACCAGAGTACCTGCAGGAATCCACACAGTTACAGGGAGATTGTGCAATCTGCATGTTGACAGAATCCAAGGTCAGGATTGAACCTGGGTCACTGGGGCTGTGAGGCACCAGCTCAACTAGCTACACCACCTTACTGCCCTCTGAGTATCCACAGCACCTATGGTTTGTGTGGATAGCATTTAGCTTTACAATAAGTGTCACAGAAGGTCAAAAATAGCAAACTACTTGAGCAAAACATGTTCCTCAACATGCAATATGCAGATCTGCTGGGGGTTGGGGGAAACAGGAAAATCAAGCAAGTTACATGAACCTGAAGAGCCCTCAGTGTTAATATAAAGAGGTGGTGCATTAAACTCAGATATAAGCAACTTTGAAACACCAATAAATGCATTAAATTTGAAAAATTTCAGGTGCACAATATGAAACAACTGCTTTAAAAGAACCCTCTAAACCCATTCCATGATTTCCTCACTGCATGAAGAAATTTCTCAATCACTGGAAATAGCCACCTAACTCATATCCACTAATATTTGGCAGTGAGGAATAGGAATTTCTGGTACTTGAAATAAAAACATCACCTGGTTTCTTAGCATCACATGGACCTAATTTGAAATGACATTGGAGCTGAGCTCCTGCTTCAACTGTGAGAGTAACTAGAGAGAGAATAGGGGCCCTCAAAGACCAAAGTGGACATCTTTGTGTGGAGCCACAGGAGATGAGTGAGGTCCTTGATGAATATTTCTCCTCAGTTTTTACCATGAAGAAAGACATTACGACTTCCGAACTAGGGAAAGTTAAGGCGGATAGTCTGCATTACAGTAGAGGAGGTGCTGGACGTCTTAAAATGTGTGATGGTCAACAAATCTCCAGGGCCTGACCAGGTCTATCCAAGGACACCGTGGGACACTAGAGAAGAAACTGCGGGGGCCCTAGCTGAGATACTTGCATCATTGTTAGCCACGGGTGAGGTGCTGGTAGACTGGAGGGTAGTGAATGTTGTGCCTTTATTTAAGAAGGGCTGCAAAGAAAAACCTGGGAACTATAGACCATTAAGTCTAACATCTGTGGTAGGTAAGTTGCTGGAGAGGATTCTGAGGGATAAGACGGACATGCATCTGGAAAGATGGGTAATCAATACGGCTTTGTATGTGGGAGATCATGTCTTAAGAACTTAATTGAGTTCTTTGATGACTTGACCAAGAAGGTTGATGAGGCCAGGGCGGTAAACGTGGTCTATGTGGAATTCAATAAGGTCTTTGATAAAATTCCACATGATAGGTTGCTCTGGAAGGTTAGATCGCATGGAATTCAGGGAGAGCTGGCTAACTGGATGCATAATTGGATTGATGGCAGGAAGTAGAGGGTGATGGTGGAAGGTGGTTTCTTGGACTGGAGCCCATGACTAGTGGTGTGCTTCAGGGGACAGTGCTGGGCCCATTGTTGCTTGTCATCTATATCACCGATTTGGATAAGAATGTACAAGGCGTGGTTAGTAAGTTTGAGATGGTATAGTGGACAGTGAAGAAAGTTATCAAAAATTACAGGAGGGGGGTCTTAATCAGCTGAGTAAGTGGGCCCAGGAATGGCAAATGGAGATGAATTCAGATAAGTGCAAGGACATGCATTTTGGAAAGTCAAATCAAGATAGGACTTACACAGTGAATGGTAGGGCCCAGGGAGTGTTGTAGAATAGAGGGACCTTGGAGTTCAAGAACATGATTCCCTGAAAGTGGAGTCACAGGTAGACAGGGTGGTTACGAAGGCTGAAGGTGCACTGGCTTTCGTCAGTCAGGGCACTGAGTATAAAAGTTGGGAGTTCATGGTGCGGTTGTACAAGATGATGGTGAGGTCGCACTTGGAGTATTATGTTCAGTTTTGGTCACCCTGCTATAGGAAAGATGTTATTTAACTGGAAAGAATTCAGAAAAGATTTACAAGGATATTGCCAGGACTTGAGGGACTGAATTATAGGGAGAGGTTGGACAGACTAGGACTTTATTTCTTGGAGCATAGGAGACTGAGAAGTGATCTTAGGTGTAAAAAATCATGAGAGGCATAGATAGGGTGAATGTGCTCAGCCTTCTTCCCAGGATTGGGGAATCAGGAACTAGAGGGCATAGGTTTAAGGTGAGAGGGGAAAGATTTAATTGGAGCTTGAGGGGCAACTTTTTTTTTACACTAAATTGTATGTAGAATGAGCTGCCAGAGGAAGTGGTTGAGGCAGGTACAATAACAACTTTTAAAAGACGGTTGGACAGGTACATGGATTGGAAAAGTTTGGAAGATTATGGGCCAAATGCTGGCAAATGGGACTGGCTTAGATGGACAGCATAGACCAGTTGGGCTGAAGGGCCTGTTTCCATGCTGTATGACTCTCTAATAGAGATCCATGTAAAATAAGGGCACGTGGCAACAGTCCACATTAGTATAACTACCTTGCTGATTTTGCTCACATTACTGTTTAGCTGCAAATAGGATTATAAACAAGATGAAAACTGGCACCAGTGCATTAGAGCCTGAGACAGTTATGCTGCAATTATTTTGTAGTCTCAGAGACCATCAAGCATCCATTTACACTAATTCTCTAATTCCATTTTATTCTCCATAGATTCTACCACTTACTTGTACATTAAGAGCAATTTACAATGGGAAGAAACCAGAGCACCCAGAGGAAAGGCACGTGGTCACAAGGACATGTGCAAACTCCACACAGACAGTATCAGGGGTCAGTATTGAATGCAGGTCACTGGGGCTGTGAGACAGCAGCTTCACCAACTGTGCCACTATACCACCACAGGGTTCCAAAGGTGAGAAAATCCTTTTGCTTGAGAATAGATTTGATAAGAGATATAATGCAATTTTCAGAGCTTCTATACTGTGTAAAAGAGTCACAAAAATAACATTGGGCCCACTAAAAACAATAATGGAGAAAATAGGAAACAAAGGAAATGTAATGGTGATATACATCACTATAACAACTAAAATAATCTGCAATGTCATTTTATATTAAGAACATAAGAAATAGAAGTAGGTCATTCACCTCCTCATGCCTGCACCACCACTGAATAAGATCTCGGATGGTCTTTTAGCTCAGTGCCATTTTCTTGTAGCAACCCCAAATCCCTTGATTCCCTTACTAACTAGAAATCTATTGTTACGTCTTGAATGTACTCTGTGACTGGACCTCCACAGTTCTTTTGGTAGACAATTCCAAAGACCTACTACCATGTGAGTGAAGAAATCTTGAAGCGCATGAATGTCCCACTATTCTTTTCAATGGCCTAGTTCATCAAAAACTAAAAAGAATCCCAATAGAATACTAATTTGTATTTGTTAATTCATTTGCAATTTATTTGTCATAGTGTGTCAATATTGCTGAAATACCAGGAATGTTGGAAGTATTAGAAAATACTTTCTTTGAATGTTCATCATTATGTGAATTGTTAACATTTTAGATGTGGGGCGATTTGCTAAAAGTGTCTCAAAACCAGAGAAATATTGCCATTTAGACAGATGTGTAGCTCAAATGGTCAACTATTCACTCTTACAAAAATACTGCTGAACTTTCTCAACATTTCATCTGACAATAATACAAAGGAAGAATAATGCAGTCTGAAAATCTGTAATACAGAAATTGCTAAAAGTGCATTGGTCAGACAGCTGCGTGGGAGAAACAGTTAACTTTTCAGGTGGATGATCATGAGAGCTGGGAAGAGTCTGAGATACGGTAAACATTATCAGATGCTGAGAAGAGAGGAAAAGGAAGAATGAAAAAGGAGGGATCAAGGAGACCGAGGGAGATCAGAATAAATAACACAGTTGATGATAGCGTAAGGCAAAAACGATGATCACAAAATTATTGAAAATTTCCATCACAGGAGGTTACCTGGTCCGTCCTAACTGAGAAGGAGCTCCTCAACCTAATCTCACCTTTCAGCATAAGGTCTAGAGCCCTGCAGGTTACAGTTTGCCAAGCAGACTTCCAAGAATTTTTTGAATGTGTTGAGGGTTTCTGCCACCGCTACACTTCCAAGTAGTGACTTCCAAACCTCCCCCACCCTCAGTGAAAATATTTTTTTCTCGTTTACCCTCTCATACTTCTTACAATTGTCTTAAATCTTTTGACTCTTCAGCTAAGGGAAATAGATCCTTCTTATTAATTCGATCTAGGCCCTTTAATTTTCAAGCATTGAATGAAATCTCCCCTCAATCCCATGCTTTTCAATCCATCCCCATTGCTGAAATTTTCCAGTCTTACCAACATATTTATCGATCTCTATTACCTTCTCCAGTGCAATTATATCTTCCCAGTATATGACTAGAATTGTGTGCATTACTCAAGGTGTGGTTTAAAAAATTGTTGTATACATTTTTCTTGTATTCCTTGCCAATGCTAACAAAGGAAAGCATCCTATATGATTTCTTTTTAAAAACCACCATATTAATCAGACATGCAATCTTTAAGGATTTGTGAATGTAAACTCCAAGGTCTCTGTTTCTCAAAAACCTATCAGCATCCTCCCATTTACTGTGTATTCCTTTGCCTTGTTGCACTTGCCTGGATCGAATTCTATGTAATATTTTTCTGCAAAACTAGCTTATCCATCAATATCTTCCTGCAGTCTAAAGCTTTTCTCACTGTCAACCAAAAAGCAATTTTTCTACCATCTGCAAACTTCTTATCATGTGCTCTACATTTAAAATCATTAACAGGCTACAGTGAACAAGGGATCAAGCACTGAAGTCTGCAAAATCCCACTGGAGTCACTTTTACAGTCACAAAAACACCTGTCATTCATTATTCTTTGATTTCTCTCACCAACCCAATTTTGGATCCAATTTACCACTTCATCGGATCCTATTGATTTTGTTTTGACCAGCTATCCATGTGGCATCTTGACAAAAACCTTGCTAAAATCCACATAGACTACATCAAATGTGGTGTCTTCATTTATCCTTGTCAACATCAAATTTTGAAACTGACGTAACCTTCCCTTAGCAAATCTATGTTGATTGGCCTCAAGTAATCTGTCTTTGCATGGCTTATACTGACCCCCAGGTTAGATTCCAATAATTTCTCCACTTCAGAAATTAAAATGAATACCAACAGGCTAGTTAGTTTATGTTGTAATCTGGAACTACTACTATAACAAGGAATGATTTAAAAGAAATGATTGGAGCTTCTGCAATCTTGTCCCTTGTAACATTATTTATTGCTTCTTTTAATCATGTAGGATAACATTTCATCACCCCCACCCCATTCCATTTTGTTGGGGCTTACTACATACTGATTTAAAAATTATCCTGAATACAGTTTTGGAATTCTGAACCCTCAATGTATTTTATACCTATTCTATTCCAGTCAATCTTAAGATATTGAAATCTCCCACTATTACTGCCTTTGTTTGCATGTCAGAAATTTGCTCCAAAGTTTGTTCCTCCATCTCCTTCAGACTGTTTGGAGGTGTATAATATGCTCCCAGCAGTGTGAATTCCCATTTTTTTTAGTTTATAGCTTCATTTAATGACCTTTCTAACAAACCTTTGTTACGGCTGCAATTGCTTTTTTAAACAAATATTTTCCTCCATCGCATTTCTTCCTTTTTTGTCCCCTCTCTACTCTGGAAACTTTGTTGGGAGGAACATTGAGTTGCTATTCTTGTCCCTTTTAAAGCCTTGTCCATGCTTTCAGTTCATCTGCCTTATTCACTTGATTCCTTGCATTTAGGAATATGATATTATGCACAACCAGATTCTACTTTTCAACCTTTGCTTAATTTACCTTCAAAACACTCACTGGATTTCTGCCTTGCATTTCGAGATAGGCTTTTCTCTCTTTTGAATCTATACTTAGTTTCCCATGCTCCTTCCTTTTAAACCTTTCCCAAAGGCATTAGGAAATCGACCCATGAAGATGTTTGTCCTGGTCAGTCTGATGTGCAACCTGTCAGGCCTATATAGGTCCTGATGTCCCAAGAATTTAAATCTTCTCATCCTGCATCATCACTCCAGTCACATATTCGTTTGCACTATATTCTTACTGAATGGTACACTGTATTGAGCGTAACATGGAGTAACCAAAGGTTCTGGCTCTTTCCTAGCTCCTTAAAATCTGCTGACAGGAACCCATCCCTCTTTCTGGCTGTGTTGATGGTAATGATATGGAGCACAATCTCTGTCTGTTCATCCTTTTCCTTGAAAATGTTTTCCAGCACTGGGGAGGCAACATACCATCCCGGAATCACACCTGTTACTGTCTACTCCCTTAAATACTGAATTCCCTAACTGCTGTTCTCGCCACATTTCTCCTTCCATCCTGTAAGCCTGCATCACACATGGTGATATGCTTTTAACGCTGATAGCGGTCCCCAGGGAATCCTCGCTCCTACCAGTATTCAGAACTGAAAACTGTTAAGAGTGTGAGGTGCCCTTGGGGTCTCCTGTAACAGCTGTCTTGTCTATTGCCTGTCTGCAGTCAGCCATTCTCTCCCTGCCTGTACTCTAAGCTACTTCCTGAAACCTGCTGCCCACTATCTTACAGGTGGACCACAATGACATAAGTTGTTGCTACAGATCTGAAATAAAAAAACATAAAGGAACAGAAGTCAGCCAATTGGCCTTTCAAGCCTGCTCCACCAATCGGTAAGACCATAGCTGATTCACTGCTGGCCTCAACACCACTTTCAAGCTCACTCCCCACACCACTGACTCCGTTAATATTTAAATGTCTGACAACATCCATCTTGGATATATTCAATGACCCCACCTCCAGAGTACCCTACCTCTAGAGAGTTCCAGATTCACTTCCTTCTTTTGTGGTTGTCTAGGACACGAGAAGTGCCTTAGAGTTCTCTCATGGCACAGAATATGTGCATTTCACAGATCTGAGGTCTCCTGCATTGCCTCATGTTATTAGACTAATTCACTTAACATATAAAGAAAAGACTTCAAATACCTGACTGTTACACTTACCAGACTGACTTTAAACATTTCACAGCTCTTTGTTTAATGGAAAACCCTGAGTTGAAGGAGAAAAATTTATTCACAAACAACTTAATTGTTTTCCTGCAATGCCATCACCCCTATTTTTGCTGCTTTTGTTCAGGTTTTCCGTGGCTCTGGTCTTGCCCCCCGTGCCTGCCTATCTTTCTCCTTTCAGGCCCCTCATCCTCGTCTGGTCTGTTGCTGCTCTGCTCCTACCCCCCAGTGCCTGGTCTATCTACCAGCTTTCAGACCCCTATCCCAAGTCCTGTTCAGCTCTGCTGCTGCTCTGCTCCTGGCCTTCTGCTCCCTGGTGTGAGATGTTTCTGCCCTGCTATTGTGCACATGGGTATAATTGCAGGGCGAGAACAAAAGACCAATTTATAAGATAAGATTTCTTTATTATTTCTATGAGCTGGTGAGTTTCACTTGCAGAGTCAGGAGTTGGAGCGAGATTTTGCGCGGGACGCTTGAAAAGAGGTGAGTCTCTATGCCTGAGCTGGTGAATTTCACCTTGCAAGAGTCTAAACGAGGCACATTTGCAAATTGTTATCTGCTGATTGGCTTATTAACAGCAGCAAATAAAGGTAAGGCAAGTATAAGCGGAGCGGCCATTGTGTGAGTGGGCTAGTGTTGGAGTGGGGAGCTGAGGCTTTGGTTCAAAAGGCTTCACTGAGAAGAGGCAAAGGTAAGTCTCCAGTAAGTATCTTTCTTTCTTTGATTTGGTGTTCCCTGTAGAGCAGAATAGTGAGAATGGCTCCAGGGTCAGTACTGTGTTCAGTTTGTGAGATGTGGGAGTTTTGGGAGACATCCAGTCTCCCTTATAACTACACCTGCATGAGGTGCATCCAACTGCAGCTCCTTACAGACCATGTTAGGGAACTGGGAGCTGCAGCTGGATGACCTTCAGCTCCTACAGGATACCGAGGAGTACATAGACAAGAGCAACAGGGAGGCAGTCACTCCGAGGCTACAGGAGGCAGGTAGCTAAGTGACTGTCAGGAGAAGGACAGAGAATAGCCAGATAGTGCAGAGTACCCCTGTGGCCGTTCCCCTCAGTAACAGGTATGCTGCTTTGGATATTGTTGGGGGGGACGACCTACCGGAGGAAAGCCACAGTGACTGGGTCTCTGGCACTGAGCCTGGTCATGTGGTACAGAAGGGAAGGGGGGAGAAGAGGAGAGCGGTAGTGATAGGGGATTCCATGGTAAGGGGGGCAGACAGGAGATTCTGTTGACATGAAAGAGACTCCTGGATGGTATGTTGCCTCCCTAGTGCCAGGGTCAAGGAAGTCTCGGATTGGGTCCACAGCATTCTGAAGGGGGAGGGTGAACAGCCAGAGGTCGTGGTACATATTAGTACCAATGACATAAGTAGGAAAAGAGATGAGGTCCTGAAGAGGGAATATAGAGAGGTAGGTAGGAAGCTGAAAAGCAGGACCTCAAGGGTAGTAATCTCTGGATTGCTGTCTTTGCCACGTAAGGGTGAGGGTAAGAATAGGATGATTTGGCAGATGAATGCGTGGCTGAGAAATTGGTGCAGGGGACAAGGTTTCAGGTTTGTTGATCATCGAGATCTCTTCTGAGGAAGGTATGACCTGTACAAAAGGGACGGGTTACACCTGAACTGGAGGGGAACCAATATTCTTATTTTTTATGGGCAGGTTTGCTAGAACTGTTGGGGAGGGTTTAAAGTAGTTTGGCAGGGGGATGGGAACCAGAATGATAGGTCAGAGAATCTACTGTACAAGTAGATGCAGAGTGCAGAAAGACTGTGAGGAAGGATAGGCAGTTGAAAGGGCAAAATTGCAGTCAGTTGGATGGGCTGAAGTGTGTCTACTTCAATGCGAGAAGTATCAGGAACAAGGCTGATGAACTTAGAGCATGGATAAGTACGTGGAACTATGACATGGTGGCCATTACAGAGACTTGACTGTCGCAAGGGCAGGAATGGCTGCTGGATATTCTGGGGTTTAGATGTTTCAGAGGGGACAGGGGTGGGGGAATGGCTTTGCTGATCAGGGACAGTGTCACAGTTGTAGAAAGGGAGGATGTCCTGGAGGAATGGTCCACTGAGTCAGTGTGGGTGGAAGTAAGAAACAGAAAGGGGGTGATCACTCTATTGGGAGTATTCTACAGACCCCCCAATAGCAGCAGAGATGCTGAGGAGCAGATCAGGAGGCAGATTTTCGAGAGGTGAAAAAATAACAGGGTTATTGTCATGGGTGATTTTAACTTCCCTAGTATTGATTGGCACCTCCTTAATGTAAAGGGGTTAGATGGGACAGAGTTTGTTTGGTGTGTACAGGAAGGATTCCTGATACAGTATGTGGACAGGCCGACTAGAGGAGAGGCCATACTGGACCTGGTACTAGGCAATGAGCCTGATCAGGTTTCAGATCTCTCTGTGGGAGAGCATTTTGGAGATAATAACCATAACTCCTTGACCTTTACCATAGCCTTGCAGAGGGATGGGAGCAGACGATATGGGAAAGTATTTAACTGGGGGAGGGGGAGTTATGACACTATTAGGCAGGAACTTGGGAGCGTAAATTGGGAACAGATGTTCTTGGGGAAGTGCACAGCGGAAACGTGGAGGTTGTTTAAGGAATACTTGCATGGTGCTTTGGATAAGTTTGTCCCATTGAGGCAGGGTAAGGCTGTTAGAGTGAAGGAACCATGGTTGACATGAGATGCATAATATCTTGTCAAGAGGAAGAAAGAAGCTTACCGAAGGTCAGAAAGCATGGATCAGACAGGGCTCTGGAGAGTTACAAGGTAGCCGGGAGAGAGCTTAAGGATGGACTTAGGAGAGCTGGAAGGGGGCATGAGAAGTCCTTGGCGAGTAAGATCAAGGAAAATCCCAAGGCATTCTACACATGTGAAGAATAAGAGGATGACTAGAGCGAGGGTAGAACCAATCAGGAATAAAAGAGGGAACTTGTGCCTGGAGTTGGAAGAGGAAGGGAAGGTTTTTAATGAATACTTTGCTTCGGTATTCACCAGAGAGAGAGACCTTGACATTTGTGAGGATGGCGTACGACAGACTGAAATGCTAGGGCATGTCGATGTGAGGAAGGAGGATGTGCTGGAACTATTGAAAAACATTAGGATAGATAAGTCACTGGGGCCAGACGGGATAGATCCAAAGTTATTACAGGAAGCTAGGGAAGAGATTGCTGCACCTTTGGCGATGATCTTTGCATGCTCGCTGGCCACAGGAGTAGTGCCGGATGATTGGAGGTTGTCAAATGTTATTCCCTTGTTTAAGAAGGGAAGTAGGGATAACCCTGGGAATTACATACCAGTGAGTCTTACTTCAGTGGTGGGCAAATTACTGGAGAAGATTCTTAGAGACAGGATTTATAGGCATTTAGAAAAGCATAGGCTGATTAGGGACAGTCAACATGGCTTTGTGTAGGGCAGGTCGTGCCCTACGATCCTGACTGAATTCTTTGAGGATGTGACAAAGCACATTGATGAAGGTAGAGCAGTGGATGTGGTGTGCATGGATTTTAGTAAGGAGTTTGATCAGGTTCCTCATGGAAGGCTTATTCAGAAAGTTAGGAGGCATGGGATCCCGGGAAACTTGGCTGTGTGGATTCAGAATTGGCTCACCCATAGAAGACAGAGGGTCGTGACAGAGGTCGGTGACCAGTGGTGTTCCGCAAGGATCTGTTCTGGGACCCCTGCTCTTTGTGATTTTTATAAATGACTTGGATGAGGATGTGAAAGGGTGGATTAGTAAGTTTGCTGATGACACAAAGGTTGGTGGTGTTGTGGATAGTATAGAAGGTTGCTGTAGATTACAACAGGATATTGATAGAATGCAGGGCTGGGCTGAGAAGTGGCAGATGGAGTTCAACGCGGATAAGTGTGAAGTGATACACTTTGGGAGACTGAGTTCGAAGGCAGAATACAAGGTTGATGGCAGGACTCTTAGCAGTGTGGAGGAACGGAGGGATCTTGGGGTCCATGTCTATAGATCCCTCAAGGTTGCCACACAGGTTGATAGGGTTTTTAAGAAGGCGTATGGAGTATTGGCCTTCATTAGTTGGGGTATTGAGTTCAAGAGCCGCAAGGTGATATTGCGGCTCTATAGAACTCTGGTCAGACCACACTTGGAGTATTGTGTTCTGTTCCGGTCACCTCATTATAGAAAGGATGTGGAAGCTTTAGAGGTGGTGCAGAGGAGATTTACCAGGATGTTGCCTGGATTGGAGACCATGTCTTGTGAGGATAGGTTGAGTGAGCTAGGGCTTTTCTCTTTGGAGAGAAGGAGGATGAGAAGTGACTTGATAGAGGTGTACAAGATGATAAGAGGCATAGATCGAGTGGACAGTCAGAGACATTTTCCCAGGGCGACAATGGCTAACACAAGGGGACATAATTTTAAGGTGATTGGAGGAAGGTATAAGGAGGATGTCAGGGGTAAGTTTTTTTTACACAGAGAGTGGTGGGTGCGTGGAACGCACTGCCTGCAGAGGTTGTGGGGGCAGATACATTAGGGACACTTAAGAGACTCTTAGATAGACGCATGAATGATAGAAAAATAGGGGGCTATGTGGGAGGGAAGGGTTAGATAGATCTTAGAGCAGGATAAAATGTCGGCACAACATTGTGGGCCGAAGGGCCTGTACTGTGCTGTAGTGTTCTGTGTTCTATATTAGTCACATGTACATCAAAACACACAGTGAAATGCATCTTTGCATAGAATGTTGAGGGGGCAGCCTGCAAGTGTTGCCACGCTTCCGGCGCCAACATAGCATGTCCACAACTCCTAACCCGTACGACTTTGGAATGTGGGAGGAAACCAGAGCACCCGGAGGAAACCTGCGCAGTCATGGGGAGAACATACAAACTCCTTACAGACAACGGCTGGAATTGAACCCGTGTTGCTGGCTCTGTAATAGTGTTATACTAACCGCTTCACTACTGTGCCTGCCCACTTTGTACATGTAAATGAAGCAGAACATCTGGAATAGATACTTTACAGCCTTCTGACCTCAACATTGACATCAACAATTTCAGAAAAGATTTCTAGCATTTTCTGTTTATACTTCAGGTTTCCAGCATTCACATTTTCTTCATTTTGTTGACTGCCACATATGGAACACACCCCTCAAGATCATCTCCCGAAGGTTATGCTCAGTGGCTAACTCAAGAACTGCCCATGGCCCAGCTGAAGGGCAAAGCTTCAGACCAGTAGGAAGGTCTCACGAAATTTCACTTCCCACTGGCAAGTGGGAGAACACTGCCCACAGCTGCCCAGTTGGGAGAGACGTGGGTAAAGTTGGTGTAATCACTGGGCAGCCCAATCCTGTATATGAGTCAAGATGTCAAAGATATCCCTAATCCTGAAGAGGAGTTCAGAATATCTTCTACATTCTGACTGAGAAGATTTGTTGCACACCCAACAGGCTCTTCTCTCACTCACTGACTTTGTCTGTCACATCTGTTAAGGTGTTGGACCTCCTTTTATATTTTTTTCTGAATTAATTAAGATAAATCTTCTTTATACCTCTCTGACATTTGCTTAAAGTTTCTGTTGCAGGCTACTTGGACTTAAGTTCAACACACTGGTTGTTATCTGTCCAAAGCACAACCTTCAAAGATGAGTCCTTTATTACTCGTGATGCATATTCCATTCATTTTAAATTGCTCCGCCACTTTGTCCAGACTTTGATAGCGATCAGCCGGTCATTCTCTGATTTGCTTATTAAGTCTCAATTCCATTCTGTACATATTGTGCATTAAATGGGTAAATAGTTGATCTGCTTCCAAGAAACCGTCAAGCAGTACTTGGAGCAGACTACTTGATAATAAATTAAAATGGTCACAGATGACTTAAACATATTTTCTTCACTTTTCTGTGATTGTGACTGATTTTTGACTAACATTTTTCTGACTTAGCAAGCTCATAATTGAAAACTCATTGTTGAGAATCAAGGCTATAAATTGACCTCACTATATCATGGGATGCACAACATAAATTTAAATCTATGAATGAGTGGAAGTTATTGGAAGCATCAATATAAATACTTGGAAAATCTTGTATTCTAGTTGAATGGGGCTGTTGGGTCTTTTATCCAATACATGGCATCATTGCAGCTCAAGAAAAAAAGGAAATGAAATTATACATTGACATTTGGGGTGTTGTCAATGCATTTAATATCCACTTAAGTAATTTAGGAATGTGGTCTGCTGTAATTTAGTATGTAGCAGTCAATTTTGCATAGCTAACTCTCAAACTGTAATGTGACAATAACCATTTTACTAATGGTTGAGGGATAACAATTGGCCAAGACACCAGAGATAACTCCTGTGTCATTTTACAAAATAATGCGGTGAGATCTTTAAAATTCACCTGAAAGCAGAGAAGGTTGTTTTAATTTCTCACCTCTAACAATGCAGCACACTCTCAGTACTGCACTGTTGTTTGTCTGGGTTTTTGTGCTCAGATTTTGAGTGGGAATTGGACTGACAACCTTCTGACTCATATGCAGGGGTCCTAGTAACTGAGCCATAGCTGACACTACCATTAAAATGAAATGATGCATCTGCTTTGATGTGCCCTTAAGGCAAAGTGACTTGAATCCATGGCTTCCAACTCTCAGATTCAAGTGCTAAGCCAAATTATCATGTATAGTAACTATCATTATATTAGCTGTGTTTGTGACAGCCTCCAGAGAATAGTAAAGTCAATTATGGTTGAATGTTTTCAAATTATAAAGGAACTGTGTTGGTGTCAATTATTGGATTGAAAAGCAAAGTGTTTAAATTCTAAAAGTTGCTATTTTTTCTCGCCAAATTTTCCTCTCCTTACCTCTAGTCAATGGCCCCCTGCTGGGATATGGTGCCATGACTGCTAGTTCTATATCAGTAATTCATTCAAGTGGCCATTATCGTGCAAGCCTTTGAAAAAGAGAAAAGCCTCAACAGATATCATCAAATACAAAGCTACTCATCTGCAAGGAGCAATGTATCACAATCTAGCCTAACACTGATCTCATCTGACATTTCATCCACACAAGTGCTTGGAGCGTACAATGCTGGATGGCAGTTAAGCATAGAAATCTGGCCAATTTTCCCTCTGACCCAGGGGCAGTTAATTGTAATGTTGCAACTATTACACCAACTGATGGCAGTAAATAAAATGTTTGTTCAGAATGATGCTAAAAATCATGACAGTTTGTAAAAGTTTTATTTATTGAAACTGATCAATAATGAGGAGACAGATTCAATGAAGAGATTAGTTATAACTGCTGAATTAAAAAAAAATTGTTAAAATTGAAAACCAGTGGAAAATGCATCCTAAAGCCAAGTGGCATTGCATACTGTAAGTAGCCCTGTAAAACAAAAAATATACTCCATTAGCACAAGGGGTTAATGATTTCATGAGCAGATGTAGAGTTTCTGGTAATTAATGATGTATTCAAATTAAGTCAAATGTCAGAAAGGCCAATTTGCAAATTTGAAAAGAAATTCAGATATAGTAGAAATCCTGATAATCTGCTATTTGACCATTCGTAAATCCCTATGGTAGTGTTTGCCACACTCCCTTTTGCCTTGCTGGGATCCCAGTTCCTGTGCTCCCTTTCAACTCACTTGGACTCCTGGTTCCTATGATACTCTTTCGTTTGCCGGGGCCATGGTTCCAGTGTTCCCTTTAAACTTGCTAATTTCCCTGAAAGTGTATTATAATACTGTGTACCAAATTTTTAAAAAAGGTGAATTAAAAAAGTGGTGGGGTATTAATATGGAATAACATCCAATAGTCAGAAAATATGCTGATTCAGCATAACCAGAGTCCCAAGTGTACTGGATTATTATAGTTTTACTGCAGTCTTTACAGCTGCATTGTAATTTTATTCACAACACCACTTCTCTATTGCAGGATCCATTGCTTTATTTAAAGGAGCCATCTTGTTTTTACAGTACTAACTCAGAGGATTTTATATCATTTTCCAAAATCATTCTGACTGGAGGTTGGTGACCAGTGGTGTTCCACAGGGATCTGTTCTGGGACCCCTGCTCTTTGTGATTTTTATAAATGACTTGGACGAGGATGTGGAAGGGTGGGTTGGTATGTTTGCAGATGACGCAAAGCTTGGTGGTGTCGTAGATAGTGTAGAAGGTTGCTGTAGGTTACAACAGGTCATTGATAGGATGCAGAGCTGGGCTGACAAGTGGTAGATGGAGTTCAACCTGGAAAAGTGTGAAGTGATACACTTTAGGAGATATAATTTGAAGGCAGAATACAAAGTTAATGGCAGGACTCTTAGCAGTGTGGAGAAACAGAGGGATCTTGAGGTCCACGTCGTCAAGGTTGTCGCATAGGTTGATAGGGTTGTTAAGAAGGCGTATGGTGTGTTGGCCTTCACTAGTTGAGGTATTGAGTTCAAGAGCTGCCAGGTAATGTTGCAGCTCTATAGAACTCTGGTTAGACCATACTTAGAGTATTGTGTTCAGTTCTGGTTGCCTCATTATAGGAAGGATTTGGAAGCTTTAGATAGGGTGCAGAGGAGATTTACCAGGATGCTGCCTGGATTGGAGAACACATCTTATGAGGATAGGTTGAGCGAGCTAGGGCTTTTCTGTTTGGAGTTAAGGAGGATGAGAGGTGACTTGATAGAGGTGTACAGTCAGGGACTTTTTCCCAAGGCAAAAATGGCTCACACGAGGGGGCATAATTTTAAGGTGATTGGAGGAAGGTACAAAGGGATGTCAGAGGTACATTTTTTTTTACACAGTGGTAGGTGCGTGGAACGTACTGCCGGCAGAGGTGGTGGAGGCAGGTGCATTCAGGACATTTAAGAGACTCTTAGATAACCACATGAATGATAGAAAAATGGAGGGCTATGTGGGAGGGAAGGGTTAGATGGATCTTAGAGTAGGATAAAATGTCGGCACAACATCATGGGCTGAAGGGTCTGTACTGTGCTGTAATGTTCTATGTTCATTATTCTAAACTCCAGTCGGGGAGATTACTCCTACTCTGGTCATATACTTGCCATCTAGGAATCAATCTGGCAAGTATATCCCTCCTTTGGTACAGAGACCAAATTTGGTTTTTGTTTTAATTTTGATATATCTAAGCCATTCAGTTAAAAGGCACTTGGACAGGTACATGGAATGGAAAGGTTTAGAGGGATATAGGCCAAACATGGACAAATGGGACTAGCTTAGATGGGAATCTTGGTCAGCATGGACCAGTTGAGCTGAAGGGCCTGTTTCCATGCTGTATGACTGACTCTAATTTGCATATTTAGATAAAATGTTGGCTTGTCCCATTGAATTGTTTCATAAAGGTCACTTTGTCTTTGAAAAATAAGATTGTAACCTATTCCGATCAATCAAATCAAAAGTCTCAGAAGACCATTGTCTCCCCCAACTACCACCAGCCTCTCCACCCCCCCCCCCCCCCCCCCCCACCATATGATGGTGTTATGGTAACGTTACAATTTCCCCTAGTTTAGGAACCATGCCTCTACAAAGGCAGACAATGATGATGAAATTCACCATTGTCTTCAATCTGTCAATATAACTCTTGACTGACCAAAGACAAGAGTATTTGAAGATGAAGGCCTCATTGACCACTAGGCAGCTGAGGGGCTTGGACAACCTGCAGCAGACAGCTCAAGACAACAGTAAGACAATGCAGTCTCCACATAATCCTCCAAATCCACAGGAAAAATAGGCAAACCAACATTAGTGAACTCTCCAAGTCAACATCCCCAGCATTCAGGCCCTAATACATTCCATCAGCTCTGCTGGGGAGGCCACATTATTGTCTATTCATGTCTATTCCAAGCCGTGTCCTGGGAAGAGATTACCCAACAGACAGAAAAAAGATTCAAGGATTTGCTCAAAGCCTTCCTGAAGGAATGCAACATACCCACCGACTCCTGAAAATCTCTGGTCCACAACCATTCAAAGTGCATATGAATTTCCAGATGGTATTGAGAACTGCAAGGCAATGCATCAGGAACACAGAAGACCAGCATAAATGGAGCACACTGCTTCACAACCTACTCACCTGCTCCAACAGGCACCTCCTGCTCTATGTGCAGTTCCCACATTGGCCTCATCAATCACCTCAACCTACTGAACTGCAGTGGAAGTAAGCATCCTCGATCCCAAGGGTCTGTCCAAGAGGATTTCAAGAAAGTTCACTCTTTTGTTTATTTTTGAAAAGGTGCCTCCACGTATTTGTTAATGCCCAGTATAATTGCTGCTGAAGAATATTAACAATCATTATTACATAATAAAAATATAATGATATTTAAATTTTTCTGATAACATATTCATTTTATGGTATAGTGGTGTCAAAAAATTTAACACATTCTTAATGAGTTTCATGGTAAATATCAAATATTAATGAAGGTTAATTTAATTTTCACTATATGGCAAATTAAGTGGTGCATCTTAACTCATGGAAATTCAGTAATGCATTAAAACGCACACTGAAATAGTGCTTCAAGATCTTCTGTAGTCAAGACTCTGCCGTGTGGGTCTCCACAGCTCCACAGGAGGAGATCTTGCCGTGCCTTCTTATAAGAAAATCACAAAAGTGATGCAAGTCAAGTGTTGTACACTGATTGATGCCTCTTTACAGCTCCAACGGCCTTTGTGCACCAATGTCAAAACACAAGGTGATGCTTCAAGGGTCCCATAAAAAGAATAAAGAAAAAATAATTGGTATTAGTCATGTACAATTCACTCAGTGGGACTGTTTTCGGTCTGGTGTGGTGAAAACAGTCAAACCTAGAAAGCTTGTTCCCTAACATGAGTGATGAGTTCTCATCTCAGTAAGGATGACAACAATTTAGAATAGAGTGGAAAATTTAGATATGTCGCTCACTCTGAATTACTGGAATCTCTTGCTGGAAATTTGTGCATCCGGATGCTGGGCTTAATTTAAATAACTTCCATTATTTAATTAGCTTGTTGAGACCAGCTGTCCAAGCATATGCCTGAAGTTTACCAATTGTTTTATTATCCATGGCTGTACAAGTATCACTTACAGTTAAATTGGACAACATCGAGAAAAATCACTCCAGATCCCTCTGTAGGAAGTTAAAAAAATAAACTAATTTATCTATCATCCAAGTCTTGAAATAAATTCAGTATTTAATTACTTAATATCCAACAATCACAATATGTGACACAATTTATGTAATCATCTTGTGCATATTTTAGGTAACAATATCCAGTATTCTAGGCCGTCAGTAAAAATGGCTGTTGTTTGAGCAATAAACTTGTGCTGTGCCGTACAAATGGAAATTAAAACAAAGCAGCTTTTCACTTGCATAAGGCAAGCATAACCAAAGGAGTAGGGGTGCACCTTTTTACACATATTTTGTGCTAGTGACAAAGGAAAGACATTCCTTCATACTGAATCTGGTAGTGTCCCTCTGATAATGCTGACTAATTTAAATGCTGTTTATTAAACAAAGATTTTGCCCAGTGTGACAAATGCAAAATAATGGTGTTTCGTACATGTTATAACGTTTAAAGGAAAGGGTAGATTTGTATTTTTGCCATGGTGCTTGGCAGTGGAAGTATCAGCAGCTGTTGATGCAATGTCAAAAGAATGACAGTGATTGACTTAATGTGCAGACATCTGTGCCAGTAATTCAATTTTGTGGATGACGGATGGTTTCACTCTGACATACAGCATGATAATAACAAAGAACATGATTGAGTTTCCACGTGTTCTGAAGTTAAAGAATGGAACTGCATACCTATAAGGTTATAGAAAGATAAGTGTACTGATTTTGATTTTGAGTAATAGCGTATTTGTCTTTTAAAATTCAATTATAGTATGTGTGGATCACTGGCAAGACCAGTATTTATTGTCCATGAAAAGGTGGTGGTGAGCTGTTTTCTGCAACTTTAACCACAAGCATTGTATGTTAAGATCTTTGGATATTATGGGGATTGAGAGATAAAGGTTAGTACAGAAAAGTGGTACTAAGATAAAAAATCAGCTATGGTCTCATGCAATGGCATGAGGGGTCAAATGATGTATTTCTGTTTCTATGTACTCCCAAAAAAGTGTTGAAACTTTAGACCCAATTGCAATGATCAATATCAGCATTTTCAAATCTGGATGATGTGCGACTTGGTGGGGAACCTACAGGTGCCATGTTACCACGTGTTTACAAGTCAAGCCAGCTGCTTTGTCTTGAATGGTAGAGCTTCATGTGTTGTGAGAGCTGCACTCATCCAGGTAAGTGAGATTATTCCACACATCACAGTCCTGACTTATGCCTTATAGATGCTGGAATTGATGAAGATTTGGAGGGTAGAGCCCACTAAAATTCAAGACTTGTTTGTGCTTGGGTTAACCCAGCCCACATATCAAGCTTTCACATCTGTTTTTAAAAAAAGTGATTATTAGAAAATAACTACTTAAGGAAAATAAATAAGATCATTACATTCACACACTCATCCTTTCCTTTGTAAACTCACATTTATATAGTTCCAAACTTTCATATTCTTGCATTGCAAGGTCAAAAAGTCTTGCTCAATATCAGAAAGGAACCATCCATTCTCTAAAATTTCACATGAATGGTCCTTGGTAGCTGGAGATTAAGTTCCCTTGTCACTGAAAATACACTGATTTTCCAAGGTGAATTTTCTCTGGTAACTTGTTCTGAATTTCGAGAAAGGATTCTGCCTGAAATTTTGAAAAGAATATGTTACAGCAGATTTTTAAATTTAGTTTGTGTTTCTTAGTTGGGGCTGAAATGTGACCTATTGGTCCAGATTTTGTGGAATACTTAATGGTGAGGTTAACAAAGCTCACTGTTTTTAAACAGTAAATTTGACAGTAATTTTAGCAATCAAACAGCTTGGAAAACAGGACATTACTGTCCAAGTTGTTCTGCTTCTCCAGAATGTGTGTTATATCAATATCTTGCATTGAATACTTGTAGCTGCATGACAGAATCAGACTAAATTCAAAAAAAGCTTAGGCTTGTCTATTCCAGTGCATATATATTTATAGCAACATAATAAGTGCCAAATAACTTCTCTTGCACTGAGAATTTTAAACAAGTATGGATATTAATTCCTACAGAATTTAAAGATTGCTGAAGATGTGGTAAAAATAAATACATTTCCATATTCATCCCTTTAACCAATTGGATTAAGAAATCTGAACCAGATTCTGGTTCAGTCTCATAAGAAAGTTAGAAAAGGCAGTTCACCAGTAAATCGTATACAGAAAGTGAGAAAGAGCAGGAGATAAGTAGGATTAAGGTAGGTCAAGAAAATGACAAAAATTTGAAATTTCGCAATTAATCTTGATAATTCCTCCACAATTCATCTGCCATCCTTGGGAACAAACTACTGAGATATAGCAGACAACACTTGTGGAGGAAGCTCTATGAATTTTGAAAAATAACTGAGCAACTAAAGAAGGCAGGGCTGAATTTCTGATTTATCTACTTTGGCAGCAGAGCCAATGTGAAAAGTGCCTTTCATGTGTTCAATGTACAAATGGATCAGGTCACAAATCCCTGAGGCAGATCATCTGCATAAATACCAGTGGACAAGATGAAGGAGCCTTGAATTATCAGTGAGGAAGTCAGAGATCCTCAAAAGAAATGCACATTAGCTGCTCCAGGCCACACAAGCCAATCTTTGGCTTACCCCAACCAGGCTTCTTTTCAAGCTCTCCTGATTGAAACCTACAATAATGTACTGCTGGGCCCTGTACTTCTTTGTCCCCAATAATGGCTTCCTGTTCCTGAATTTTGATCGGCATGCATTGGGGCAGTCATGCCACACCAGCTTAAAAACTATAAGCATAATTGCTGTTAAAAATAAATTGACTGGATCTCCCTTGAAGGATTGGATTAAACCCTAACCCTACAATGTTTATAATGCTGATGTGCAGCATAGTGAAATGTAGGGACCAAATCTGAGGATCTCAAACTTGTCAGCATGTAAAAGCAGTATTGCCTGTCTGATCTGTTCATTCATGCAGACATATAGAGTTAGAGTTCTCCAGCAAAGCAATTATAATCATTCGATAAAAACACTCTTTCAACATTTGATGGCAGCAAACAAATGGACATAAATGGCATTCAAGAAAGAGTTGATATGGTCACAGTGGGCACGGCATCACATTCTTTAACAGCAGTAATTATTTGCAATTATCAGTTTAAAAAAAAATAAAAATCTGATTGTGCTGGCCCCAGTGAGAGTGGAATAGGAACATTAGTAGTGCTTTATTTTCCCCCTTAATTGTGATGCCTTTGACAGACCATCAAGGACATCTTCAAGAAGTCATGGCTCAAGGAGGCGGCATCCATCATTAAGGATCCGGGACATGCCCCCTTCTCAATACGACCATCGGGGAGGAGGTACAGGATCCTGAAGAGACACAGTCTATGTTTTAGGAACAGCTTCTCCCCCTCCACCATCAGATGTTGGAATAGTCCATTAACACTACCTTGCTATTCCTCTTTGTGCTATTTATTTGTTTACTTTTGGTAAATTATAGTAATTTTTGTGTCTTGCTCTGTACTACTGCCACAAAACAACAAATTTCATGACATATGTCAGTGATAATAAACCTGATTCTGAGACTCTTGCTGTTTGCAACAGGGAAAGTTATTGCCAAGGTCCACCCAAACTATCTCTTGCCAGTGGCCAAAGAGCTGCTCCCTGAATCAGGGAGCAGAGTGGCACAGCAATTAGTCATGCTGCCAGAGGAGCTCTGGAGACCCAAGATTGGTCCTGATCTCAGGAGCTGCCTGTTTGAACTTTGCACAATCCTCTCAGAACCATGTGGATTACCCTGCGAGCTCTGCTTTCTTCCCACGTACCAAACATGTTGCCCCTAATGCAGATGAGTGGTGAGAGAATCCTGTGTGGGGGGGGGGGGGGAAGAGGAGGGAGGTGATAGATCTGTGAGAGAGAATAGACTACAAGTAAATAAGTGGGCAAATGAGATTGCTGGGGATGCTCTGAGAGCTAGCAGACACTCAATGGGCTGTTTGAGCTCCTTCTGTGTCACAAGTGAAATGAATTTTAAAAATGTGGAAGAAATAAAATAAGAATCAGACATCAATGAAGACAGACATGGATGATGAAATTCACTCTCTCCTTCAGAGTGCTGGCACAGCCCTTTGCCATCAGGGGAAAAGGCTACATGATGGTCATCAACACAACTTGTGGTCTACCAGACAATGGTGATCCCTGCCCTCTTATTCATTTCTGAGACTTGAACTAACTGCAGCAAGGTACTGGTGTGATACCACCATTGTTCTCTTCACAAAGTGCTCCAAATCTACAAGGCAGAATAAGTGAACAAATGCAAGCCTCTCAGGCCAACATCACCAGCACTGAAGCCCAAATTATACTCAGTTGACTGCTGGGCAAGCACATCTTTCACATGCCCAACACCAGATTCCGAAGATAAACATCCTGTATTGAACTCTAACATTGCTAGAGATTACCACCTGAACAGAGGAAAATATTCAAGAATGTTCTCAAAGTCTCCTTCAAGAACACAATTTCCACTCTGAATTCCAAGAACCCCTGGCTTATGACCACTAAAATGAAGAAGGAACATTCAGGATAGCACTGAAAACCATTGGCAGCAGACAGAAGTCCTGTATAAATGGCAGAAGGAGAGCTCCACTTCGAAAAACTACCTACATATTCACTCTGCCAATTACATCCTGCCCAACCTATAACAAAATCTGCCAAAATCGGTCATGGTTACTTCAAAGCCCACAAAAATTGAGAAGCAAGTTATCTTTGATCCTAAGGGAAGGATTGTCTAAAAAGAAACACATTACCAGAGGTTTTTCTGTAATGCCACCAACAGGTTCCTGATTCAAAGGATCAGGTTTAATTTTGAAACAAAGAAGATTGAAATTTCAGGGAGCACTTGCTGTCTGGTTGTAAAACTAGCACTGCAATCAGGCACCTGTTACAGAAACCCCACAATTTTAAATTCCATTTCAAGAACTGGTTATAGAGTCTAAAGGTTAATCATTGATTTTTTCTTTCAGAAAGCAGCCTTCAAAATGCAAACGTTGGCCATAGCCTTTTGACAAGCTATTTTTTTTGCAATAGAATCCACTCGTCAGAGCAACGCAGCTGAATGGGAGTAAGCAAACTCATAGTAGTAAAAACTTGGGTGACAATGGATGACTTTGAATGTACAGGTATTATCAAAACCAGTCTTGTTAGGACCATAAGAAAGAAGTAGGTACAGTTGATCCAACTTTCCCCAAACCCACCTTCCATCCCCTCCCTTTGATTTCCTTACTGATTCAAAACCTATCTCAGCTTTGTATGTATTCAAGGATACAGCCTCCACAGCTTTGAGGGACAAGGAATTCCAAAGACTCACAGCCCACTGAGAGATGAAATTCTTCCTCATCCCAGTCTTAAATAGGCATCCCTTTATTCTGAGACTATGTCCGCTGGTCCAAGAATCTCCCAGGAGAGGAAATATCTTCCCAAAATTTACCCTGTCAAGCCCCCCAAAAATCTTACATGTTTCAATAAGATCTCCTCTCATTCTTCTAAACTCCAGTGAGTATAGATCCAACCTATTCAACTTTTCCTTCTAGTACATTGTTTCCATGGCCAGGACCATCCTAGTGAACCTCGTGTCTTTGATGAATGTCATATCTTTCCTTAAATAAATCAACCAAATCTATTCCCAATATTCTAGATGGGTCCTCACTAGTGCTTTGTACAGATTCCTGACTTTTATAGCCTAACCCCCTTTGGAAAAAAAAGGATGCCAGTAGCCTTCCCAATTGCATGGCAGAAAATTATAACCTTATTCCTACTTGCTGCTTTCTGCAAATGAACCAATCCTCTATTCATGCTAATATATTACCTCCAACACCAGGAGCTCTTACCTTGCAAAGAAACATTTAGTGTGGCACCTTAATGAACACCTTTTGTAAACCCAAATATATTACATCTATCTGTTCTCCTTTATCCACTCTGGTTAATACTTACTCAAACTTCAGACAAGTTTGTCAGACATTATTTCCCTGTCATGAAGCCATTCTGACTGCTCGATCAGATTATTACTTTCCAAATGTTCTGCTATTAAGTCAAATATTGATTCTAAAGTTTATTCAACAAATAAACATTAGGCTAACCTGCTTATAATTACCCACTTTTTATCTCTCACCCTTTTTGAATAAGCGTATCACAGTATCCCTCCAAAGTCTAAGCAGTTTTGGAAGATTGTAACCACTGCATCCCCTATCACTATCTTCACTTTTTTCAGGATCCTAGGATACAAATCATTAGCTCCTGGGGACCCATCAACCTTTACCCCATTAGTTTGCCAAATACTAAATTGCTAATGATGGTGAGGTACTTAATGTCTCCCCTGAACATTTTTAATATTACTGGGATGTTAGTGGAATCTTACTGTAAAGACAGATGTAATATATCAATTTAACTCCTCTGTCATTTCCTTGCTCACCATTAATATTTCTTAACTCTCATTCTCTGAGGGGCCTATATTCACCTTAACCTCTCTCTTCCTCATTACGTACTTAAGGAAGCTCGTAATATTGGTTGTTATACTTCTCACTAGATTGCCCTCACTTTATTTGCTCCTTCTTGAATATTTTGTTTTAGCCCTCTTTTGCTGGATACTGAATTTATCCCGAACTTGGGCCTAGCACTAACTTTTAGCTCCGTATATATTTTCTCCATCAATTTGATATCCTCCTTAATTTCCAATGGTTAGCCAAGGTTAATTCATGCCAGCAATTAGAATTTCTCCTATTCAACGGGATATATTTTCCCTGGGAATCATGAATTGTCTCCTTAAACATCGATCATCTATAATCCACTTGCCCAGACCACTTCAGCCAACCATATCCTCATCCCTTTATAATTCCCCTTATTTAAGTTTAACACAGTCATTTCAGACCCAAGTTTTTCACTCTGAAGCTGAATGACATTCTATCATGTGATCACTATTTCCTTGGGGAACCTTCACTCTAATTTATTAAACCTGTCTTGTTACTCACTACCAAATATAAAATAGCCTGTTCCCTGGTTAGCTTCACAACATACTGCATTAGGAAATATCCCAAATGCACTATGAATTCATTCTTGTGGTTACAATTTCCAATTTTATTAACCCCATCTATGTGAAGGTTCAAGTCAACCATGATTAATGCACCCATCTTTTTACACAATCCCATTATTTCTTGATTTATACTCTTTCCTACATTGTGGCGACTGTTTGGGGGTTTATACACTACTCCTACCAGCGTCTCTTTTCCTTACTATATCTTGTTTTCACCAAATGGACACTACATCTTCTCAGCCTTGTACAACTGTATAATTTCATTTTATTAGCAGAATGACCCCACCACCTTTCCTTTCCTTTCTCACTTGTACTTCCAAAGTTCCCTGAATATTGAGTTCCCAACTTTGATCTCCAATGTAACATTGCTAATAGTACCAATTCATCTGTGCTTTTGTTAGTTCATTGATTTTGTTCTGGATACTATGTACACTTAGGTATAGAGCTCTTAATTTTGTATTTTTGCCACCTTTCCTCTGATTGACCCAATCTGTTGGATCTGTTGCAGATCTGTTTGTTTTGCGCTTTTTCTTTCCACTGCCTTCCTCATGTGGTTTCTGTTTTTCAGACTTCCAGTTCTATCCTTGCTTCTCTCTCTTCTGGTATCCATCCCCCTGCTATACTACTTTAAATCCTTCCTATCAGCACCAACAAACATCCCTTCAAGCATATCCATCCCAGTCCTGCTTTAATCTCCATCTTCCCCAGAACCAGTGTTTCAGGAGTCTACATCCCACATTCTTCTAGCCATGCCTTCGTCTTAATTATCCTCCTATGTCAATACGTATTAGTGTGTGGCATTGGGAGTAATCCTGAGATTATTACCTTTGAGATCCTACTTTACAATTTATGTCCCAATTCCCCTTATTCATCTCGCAGAACCTTATCCTTCTTTAAAACTTGAGTACCAATATATACCACAATCAGTGGCTGAACACCCTTCCCTCCAAAACATCCTGCAGCCACTTAGTGACATTTTTGACCCTAGCACTAGGGAGGCAACATAGCCATGTTTGCAGCCACAGAAGAACCTGTTTGTCTTATGTACCTTATCACTGTAGATCTCCATCTTTTTTCTTCCTTTCTGTGCAACTGAGCTCTCTGCAATGGCACAGACATTGGCTCATGCTGTATTAGTTGAAGATGCCATCTGCCCCAACAGTATCCCAAATGGTATATCTGTTTGAGAGGGGGAGAACCCTAGGGGACTCCTGCACTACATGCCACCTTCTACTCTGCCTGGTGGTCACCCATTCCCTATTGCCTACAATCTCAGCCTCATGGATGCTCCAGCTCCGAAATGCAGACTTCTAGTAACTGCAGGTTCTGGTACATGTGCCCCTGGGCTTCCCACTTATGCAAGAGGAGCATTCTATGTGGCAGATCTGCCTTGTCATGATTTACCTTTAAGGTACTCACTTTACTTTCCTTCATTTAAAGAATATTAATTACACTAGTGACCTGATGTCACTCTGAACTTTTGCCAATTATAGACCTTAATTTTATTTCACTTTAACCCTTGAAGTCATACAGATACCCACCTGATTCTACTTACCAATCATCTGCCTCCCTTGTTGCATATCAGTTCTTCAATCCTGACATCTTCTGCGGAGCTCCACCTCTGGACTGAGTAAAAATTTGTTCTACTGACTCTAAACTTTTTGTGCTGCTTAATGTCAAATGTACAATGCACTGCCCCACCTCTCAACTTGCCCGAAGCATATTCACACACTACATGATGTTTGCAGCTCAGCTACTAGTGCAAACACTCCAAGCCCCTATCGCTGTTCCTTTTGCACTCTCTGGGCCTCTGTTCCAACCAAGTCTGACTGATAAAATTCACTTTAGAAGTCAGAAGTTAATAAATTTATCTCACTTTTTTCAAATAACCAAACACACCTAATTTTGCTAATCAATGACAATAACAAAAAAAAAGGCTGATAGAATATACAAAGGTTTTTGTAGGGATGCAAGCAGGATTTATTCAGCAGAACGAGTAAGGAAACATTTCACTTTGTTCTGTTTGTGGTCCCTGATTTGGTCATTCTACATTCAGTTTTACTGCGCAAGGCAGACTCAGCCATTTTTGCCAAAATAGCATTACTTTCCTAAATACTTGAGACTGGATGGGTGGGCACCATGGTTGATATGGACTTGTTGGACTGAAGGGCTTGTACCTGTGCTGTATTGCTCTATACTATACTCATTGGCCAGGACCTGATTCAGAATTTTTATCCGAAACATTGACAATTACTTTCCCCCCAACAGATACTGCTCGACCCACTAAGTTCCTCCAGAAGATTTTTTGTTGCTCCAGATTCCAGCATTGCAGTCTCTTTTGTCTCCTTTGGTTTATTGTGTCCTTGCTGTCCCAATATCACTGTTGAATCTCACATCATCAATACTGCTGACCATTGAAATCATTACCATAAGTTCCCCATCATCATCTTGGGGGTCACTGTAGACTAGAAACTTAACTGGACAGTCACATAAATATATTTGCTGGAAGATGAAGTTAGAGGCTCGATAACCTTCAGTGAGTGACTTAACTCATGACTCCTGCAAAACTACATATTGTCCACTGAATGTATTAAGTCGACTGTGAAGTATTTTTCTCTTGCCAGGTTGAGTACAGCTCCAATGCAGTCAACAACTTTGACTCTATCCAGGCTGTTGTGACATTGTAGAAGTCGTATTAAAGATATAGGCTTCTTATAATTAAATAATACCAAGGAGGTGCAAACAAAAAACTTACTATCAGTTTTTCAAGGAGGTGACAAAACAATTTGATGAAGGTCGAGCAGAGGAAGTGGTGTATATGGACTTTAGTAAGGCATTTGACAAGGTTCCCCATGGTAGGCTCATCCAGGAAGTCATGAGGCATGTGATCCATGGAGACTTGGCTGCGTGGATTCGGAATTGGCTTGCCCACAGAAGGCAGAAGGTGGTAGTAGATGCAGAATATTCTGCCTGGAGGTCGGTGACTAGTGGTGTTCCGCAGGGATCTGTTCTGGGACCCCTGCTCTTTGTGATTTTTATAAATGACTTGGATGAGGAAGTGGAGGGATGGGTTAGTAAGTTTGCAGATAACATGAAGGTTGGAGGTGCTGTGGATAGCGTAGAAGGTTGTCAGAGGTTACAACGGGATATAGACAGGATGCAGAGTTGGGTGGAGAAGTGGCAGATGGAGTTCAATCCAGAAGAATGTGAAGTGATAAACTTTGGAAGAATGAACTTGAAGGTGGAATACAAGGTTAATGTCAGGATTCTGAGCAGTGTGGAGGAACAGAGGGATCTTAGGGTCTATGTGCATAGATCCCTCAAAGCTGCCGCACAATTTGATAGGGTGGTTGAGAAGGCATATGGTGTGCTGGCCTTCAATAGTCAGGGGATTGAGTTCAAGAGCCACGAGGTAATGTTGCAGCTCCATAAAACTCTGATTAGATCGCACTTAAAGTTTTGTGTTCAGTTCTGGTTATCTCATTATAAGGAGGATGTCGAAGCTATAGAGAGGGTGCAGAGGAGACTTAACATGATGCTGCCTGGATTAGAGAACATGTTTTATGAGGAAAGGTTGAGTGAGCTAGGGCTTTTCTCCTTGGAGCGACACAGGATGAGAGGTAGTGCAGTAGTACTCTGTGACTTCTTTGAAAACTGCTCAAATGCAGCACAAATCATAATTCTAAGCAGTTGTTTATGGAGCTTCACTGCTGTTTATTAGAGGAAAAGGTCAAAGGATTGCATTCAAGCAGAAGAGCAGCATTTGACTTTGGAGCCTTGGTGTTGGCCATTTCAGTTTTGAGTGTGATGGATAGAATCTTGTCCTGAGGTAATTCTTTCATTAAAACTCTGTTGCACAATAGAACAGCTGAGAATTGATGAAACATGCCTTTGTAAATGTAGCTGAAGCAGGCACTATGGGGCATAACTTCAGGGGATCAGCCATCTAAGGATGAGGCAAGGAAGAATATCTTCTGAGGTTTGTGAATCTTTAGAAGTCTATCTCCCAGAGACCTGTGGATGCTGAATCATTTGTATATTAGTAGCTTAAATATATAGATAGATTATTTGGCTGTCAAGGGCTATGGGGACCTGCCAGTAGAACAGAGTTGAGGCCAAAGATCAAATCAGCCATGACCTTATTGGATGACAGAACAAGTTTAACAGGCCATATGGCTTATTCATGCTCCAATGTTGTAATAACTGAAGCAGCAACCATAGGAGGACAAATTTAGGAAGCTATTCATTAGATAATATCACCAATTAGAATCTCATACTCAGAACTATAATGAACCCTGTGACTTGAAAATTAATCAGAGCTTTGAAAATAATCTGTAAAAAGTGTTTCTGTTTGTCGCAACTCTTGTCATCAATTCCTAACATCTGGGACAATATTTTTTTAATCAAGTTCACCATAAATATAAGAAGCCTTAGAAAATGCTGGAAACATTCAGCAGGTCAGGCAGAATCTGTGAAAGGAGAGATAAAGTTAATGTTTCAGTCAAAGACCTTTTCTCAATACTGGGGAAGAAAGAAAAACAAGTTGCTGAGAGAGTGGGGATGGGATGGAAAGTACAAGGGAAATATGTCTGATAGGGTGAGGCCAGGGTTGCCACGGTGATGAGCTGTTGATGAAACCATCTGGTTCATCCATTACTGAGGGAAATTAGAAAGAGAGAGAGAACACCAACAAAAGGAGCACATAAAAGTTGTGCAGTGCAGAACTGTGGGAAATGCCCAGAAGGTTAGACCATGATCGTGGAAAGAGAAATATTACAGATGGAAGACCTTCAGCAGAACTGGGCAGTTATAGGTTAGAGATTCAGCTGTGGATTGTGTAAAGTGGCACAACTTCAAGTTTGAAGAGTAAATTTTACTTAACTGGCCACTAGTGCTGGTCAAATTTTGTTAGGAGAATTGTATAATATTGTTTGGTTGGGTGAGAAAGAGTAATAACAGTTCAAGGTACATAAAAGGAAACAATAAGCATATAGTTGTCCACTCAAAAAATAACAACATCAATAATTTGGAGGGCCTTGCAGCAGTTACAGAAAAAACATTTTCATTATAATAGACAGCAACACAAGACATATGAACATGAAGACAGTAGGTAATTACTGAAGCTATCATCCAAAAATCATTCTCATTCTAAAGAGAAGTTAGCAAGAAGTTATACAACCAAGTAATATATTCAAAGTGAAAATGCCATGTTATTCGAATTAAATTGTTAGCAGTGAAAATAGCTATGTTCTTCAAATTGAATTAAATATCCAATGATGAAAGATTAAATTACTAGTAAAGGACTTTTCATGGTATAAATTGACCTCTTGCAGTCTGTTCATGTTCAAAAAATTTGATGAGAAAATACTTGCTCCAGATGAGGAGGCAATATATTTTTGAAACATTGGTTAGGCTGCAACTGGGGTACTGTGTACTGTTCTTATCTCAACACAGTAGAAAGGATAAGGTTGCACTGGGGAGGGTACAGAGATTCAGCAGCATTTCAGTTATGAAGAGAGACTGGATAGGCTGGGTTTGTTTTCCTTGGAGTGCAGGACACTGGGTGGGGTGCTGAGCTGGTAGTGGTATACAACATTGTGAGTGGCAGAGACAGAGTAGATTGTAGGAAAGCTTTCCCTATAGCAGAGGTGTCTAAAACCACAGAGCATAGGTTTAGGATAAAGGGTAATGTAGCGACTCACCGTCCAAGCAAGTGAACCGGCTCGGCAGTTGGGTCACGTGTCGTCGGAGCAGCGAGGCCCAAGATAGTTCTGGGCCTTCGTCTTCCCCGAGCGACAGGGAGAACCCGTGCGCGGGTAAAGTTTGATGATGTAGCGCATATGTCATTTCCGTTTTTGGTGGGCGGGAACTGTTCCTCTTAAAAGGCCCGTGCGAGGCGGGAAAATAAATCAGTTTTGTTCTGCAGCTCATCGACTAGTGACTTACTTTCGCATCGCGGTAGCAGCCGCTACATTGGTGACCCCGACGGTCCAAACGGATTTTGGACCCACACCATGGACGACAATGCAGCAGCCAACGCAGTGGCACTCAAGCTGCCCACCTTTTGGACGCTTCGGCCCCGCGTCTGGTTCGACCAGGCTGAAGCACAATTCCAACTTCGGCAGATCACCTCCGACTCCACAAAGTACTACCACGTGGTCAGCTCTCTGGACCAGGAGACAGCTGCCCAGGTCGGAGACTTCATCCAGTCTCCTCCGGAGGAAGGCAAGTACCCAGCTTTCAAAGACCTTCTTATCCGGACCTTCGGCCTTTCCCGTCGCGAGTGCGCCGCCTGCCTGCTTCATCTCGATGGCCTGGGGGACAGATCCCCATTGCCCTGATGAACGAGATGCTGGCCTTGGCTGAGGGACACAAGCCCTGCCTGATGTTCGAACAGGCCTTCCTCAAACAACTACCCGACGACATTCACCCGCTGTTGGCCGACGCCGATTTCAGCAACCCACGTGAGGTAGCCGCCCGGGCAGATGTCCTGTGGAAGGCCAAACGCGAGAGCGGGTCCTCCGTTGGCCAAATCGCCAGACTGCGGGCCCAACGCCTACCAAAACCAGTCCCAGCAACCGAGTGACCACACCCCAGAAACACAGACAACGACACTGGCGACCAGCTGTGTTCCCACCATCAGAGGTGGGATGCGGAGGCCCGTCGATGCCACCCACCCTGCAAGTTTCAGGGAAACGCCAGGGCCAGCCGCCGCTGATGGCTACGGTGGCTGGCTGCCAACACAGCCTCCTATTCGTTTGGGACAAGCAGTCCGGGCGTTGTTTCCTCGTCGATACTGGAGCAGAGGTCAGTGTTTTGCCACCGACCAGCCGTGACACTCGTAGCAGACAACAGGGTCCCGCACTCAAAGCCGCAAACGGCACAATGATACGGACTTACGGTACCTGTACAGTTCAATTACAATTCGGCGACAGCTGTTTTACCTGGAACTTTACCCTTGCTGCCGTCACTCAGCCACTCCTGGGAGCCGATTTCCTTCGGGCCCACAGCCTGTTAGTCGACTTGCGAGGAAAGCGGCTAGTGCACTCCAGAACTTACCAAACCTATTCCCTGGGAGAAGCCAGCCAACCAGCCCCGCACCTGGACTCCGTTTCCCTGTCTGGCAACGAGTTCACCAAGCTCCTAGCCGAGTTCCCATCGGTTTTGGCACCTCAGTTTACAAATTCGATGCCCAAACACGGGGTGCAGCATCACATCATTACCACAGGGCCACCCCTTCATGCCCGAGCATGACGACTACCTCCAGACAAGCTTCGCCTGGCAAAGGAAGAATTCCACTGCATGGAGGAACTGGGGATCGTTCTCAGGTCAGACAGCCCCTGGACCTCGCCCCTGCACATGGTTCCCAAAGCCACCGGCGGGTGGAGGCCCTGCGGCGACTACCGCAGGCTGAATGACGCCACCACCCCGGACCGCTACCCCGCCCCTCACATCCAGGACTTTGCGGCGAACCTACACGGGGCCCACATCTTCTCCAAGGTGGACTTCATCCGGGGATACCACCAAATCCTGGTCCACCCTGCCGACGTCCCCAAAACTGCACTTATCACTCCATTCGGCCTCTTTGAATTCCTTCGAATGCTGTTCGGCCTTAAGAACGCCGCACAGATTTTCCAGCGGCTGATGGACGTGGTAGGCCGCGACCTGGATTTCATGTTCATCTACTTAGATGACATACTAATCGCCAGCCGTGACCGCCAAGAACACCTTTCCCACCTCCGCCAACTGTACTCCCGTCTCCATGATTTCGGCCTCACTATCAACCCGGCCAAGTGCCAATTTGGACTCGACTCTATCGATTTCCTCGGCCACAGAATCACCAGCGAAGGAGCAACATCCCTACCTGCCAAGGTAGATGCTATCAGCCATTTTACCGGTCTCAACACGGTCAAAGGCCTGCAAGAATTCCTGGGGATGGTCAACTTTTACCATCGGTTCATCCCTGCAGCAGCCTGTATCATGCGCCCTTTTTTCTCGCTGATGTCTGGCAAGGGCAAGGACATCGCCAAGAACGACGAGGCTGCAGCTGCCTTCGTTAAGGCCAAGGACGCCCTGGCAGATGCCGCGATGCTAGTACACCCTAGGACAGACGTCCCAACCGCCCTCACGATGGATGCATCCAACACCGCGGTCAGTGGGGTACTGGAACAACTAATCGTAGGCCGTTGACAACCCTTGGCGTTTTTCAGCAGGCACCTTAGACCACCCGAACTGAAATATAGCGCTTTTGATTGGGAACTTCTAGCACTGTACCTGGTGGTCCAGCATTTCTGGTACTTTTTAGAAGGCAGGCCTTTCACCGCTTTCACTGACCATAAGCCTTTGTCCTTCGCTTTCTCCAAGGTCTCCGATCCCTGGTCAGCTTGTCAGCAGCGACATTTGTCCTACATTTCTGAATTCACAACGGATATCCAACATGTCTCTGGCAAGGACAATGTCGTTGCTGACGCGCTTTCCAGACCGACCATCCACAGCCTGTCCCTGCGTGTAGACTATGCGGCCCTGGCTGACGCACAGCAAGCCGATAACGAACTGCCCAGCTACAGAACCTCAGTCTCGGGCCTGCAGCTCCAAGATTTCTTAGTCGGTCCAGGTCAGCAGACCCTCCTTTGCGACATTGCAACTGGTCAGCCCTGCCCTATAGTTCCTGCAGCCTGGCGGAAACGTGTTTTTGACTCGGTACACAGGTTGGCACGCCCGTCCATCAGATCAACTGTCCAACTGGTCGCCAGCAAGTTCGTCTGGCACAGCCTGCGCAAACAGGTCAGTGAGTGGGCCAGGACTTGTCCGCACTGCCAGACATCAAAAATCCAACGACACACCAAGGTCCCACCACAACAGTTCGAGCCTACCCGTAGAAGGTTCGACCACATCCACGTCGACCTCGTTGGTCCTCTGCCAGTTTCAAGAGGAGCCCGGTACCTCCTTACCATCGTGGACCGGTTCACGAGATGGCCAGAGGCAACCCCTCTATCCGACATCACGACTGATTCCTGCGCCCGGGCGCTGATCACAACTTGGATCTCGCGTTTTGGTGTTCCAGCCCACATCACTTCAGACAGGGGCGCCCGGTTTACCTCCAGCCTCTGGTCTGCATTAGTGAACATGCTAGGGACGCAGCTGCACACCACCACGGCCTACCACCCTCAATCAAACGGGTTGGTAGAACGTTTCCACCGCCATCTGAAATCAGCCCTGATGGCCCACCTGAAAGGTCCTAACTGGGTCGATGAACTGCCTTGGGTCCTGCTCGGCATACGCACTGCCCTCAAGGAAGATCTCCACGCTTCGTCAGCTGAACTCGTGTATGGTGTGCCCCTGGTCGTCCCAGGGGATTTCATACTCTCCCTTTAGGGCCAAGAGGAACAACCCACGGCAGTCCTGGAAAGACTGCACGAGAGGCTCGGCAGCTTGGCACCAATTCCCACTTTGCGGCATGGTCAAGCCCCATCCTGTGAGCCCAAGGAACTATGAGACTGTAAGTTCGTTTTCGTTCACAGGGGCACACCCCGGGCACCGTTGCAACGACCGTACGAGGGGCTGTTCTGGGTCATCAGGAATAGTGGGTCCACCTTTATTTTGGACATTGGGGGCAAGGAAGAGGTCTTCACAATGGACCGCCTCAAACTGGCCCATTTAGATCTACAACAACCGGTCGAGGTCCCAACACTGCGACGCAGAGGCCGACCTCCTAAGCAACGGCTAGCACAGCCCGTAAACCTTGGGGACCGTATCGCCGGTTCTGGGGTGTGGTTGTGTAGCGACTCACCGTCCGAGCAAGCGAACTGGCTCGGTGGTCGGGTCACGCGTCGTCGGAGTGGCGAGGCCCAAGATGACGTTGGGCTTTTGTCTTCCCCGAGCGACGGGGAGAACCCGCGCGCGGGAAAAGTTTGATGATGTAGTGCATACATCATTTCCATTTTTGGTGGGCGAGAACCGTTCCTCTTAAAAGGCCCGCGCAAGGCGGGAAGATAAATCAGTTTTGTTCTGCAGCTCATCGACCAGTGTCTTACTTTTGCATCGCGGTAGCAGCCGCTACAGTAAGAGGTTTAGAGGGGATCAGAAGACAGACAAGAGGAACACTTGAATGACCAAGGCATAGAAGGCTATGGACCATGTGCTGGTAAATGGGATACAGATGGGTATAAGTCTTCCCCAGATTACGACAGGGTTCTATATCTGTGAACTATTCATAACCTGAACAGTTTCCAAACTGGAAATGTGGTCGTGAACCAAGTTCCCACGCAGCAGAAGATGCCTGCAGCCCTGCAGCAGCCAGCAAATTCATACCGCTGGTCTCCCAAATGCTCAATTGTATGTATGGGTTGTACACAAGACGGGCTTTCGTAAGCCGGGGAGGACCTGTACTTGCTGGTTGGCGTGGATGTGATGGGCTGTAGAGCCAGTTTTTGCACTGTATGACTTTATAATAAGGAGAATCTGAAAGATAGTACCATGGGGGAGTTTGGTAGTAGAACTGTTGGTATATGCCATATTTATTTGTTTTAAATGTACGCGTTTTACATTGGGTGTATGTGCAATTGCACACGGGGACGAGCACATGTTATTGTAATGGAAAAGAAATTGTGCTTAAAGTCTTTGGCCTAGAAATTCTTCAGTAACTGGAAAAGCATGAGAGATTGGCATTGCCCAGCCAGCCAGCATTTTCTTTAAATGACCTATGACACCAAATTCTAAGGTGTGCAAGGCCCATTAATAATCAGGTGTTTCTGCTTTTTGCTCTAGATGACTTATCCTTTGTGTGCTGTCTAAAGAAAAAGGTTGTGGATCCAGTTTGCAGGTCACAGAGTATTTGAGGAAGAGAGTTGGGCAGGAAACAGGGAGAGTCTGGACATCATTTGAAGGGGGATTGATTATGAACCTTGAGCTATCAGGATGGTTTAGTGTTTAACAAATGGAGAATTTGAGGATTCACCACTGGTGGTGAGCTTAGGCTCAATATTCAGTCTGGTTAAATTGGGCATGGGAATGGGGGAGGAAGAATGGGGCTAGCAATTGAGGATGGCAGTGGGATCTGTTGGAGACCAGATGTAATGGTGGCATGGAGATGATCAGGCTTCTGGACAGCTATCTCATGGGATGAGATCCAACTATCTGAAGTCTGTTCTAATGCAGGGCTCCACTGCCTGGTGACCTGTTAAAGCTGGCCCCCTTTAACTTGCATGAAAGTTGGCCACACTCGACATTCATACCAACTTCTGTAATGGTTCCTCCACACCATCAGAAGTCATATACTAAAATGGAAATTACACTGGGAGCAAGCAGGCATTCATTACACACTGTTTCGACCACTATGCATATTTCAGCTCCACTGTTTGTGAGAAGACCTGAAAGGATAATTGCAGGTACTTAACACAGGGAATGATTAAAGCAATAAACCTTTCAAAGCAAACTAAATAAATATCTGAAGAAAGAAACAAATCACTTTCACCAAAACCATGCTTCGAGCAGTCCAGGCAAACTTAACACGTCCCCTGAAAAGACAGGTCAAACCCATCATTGTGCTTTTCCTGAAATGCCGCTAATAAAGATCGGCATAGTCAAACTGTCATGATGGGTATGAGGCACCATGTGCCACTTCTAGACCAAAGGGATGACCCAATCGAAATGAAATGATTGTATTAGTGTTGGATAACACTAAAAACAAAGGATATCTTCTGCCACACATACACACATTCTGTTTTTTTCTTATAACAGATGCTGCCAGTCTGATGTTTTAACATCCTTTATTTTGTTTTAAGTTTCACCAGCTGAAGTATTTTGAGGCATTTTGTGCTGTATGTATAGGATAACTGCTCCCTAATTTTCTTTACTGAACACTGTTTTATAGAAATTGTACAGGATGGCACACAACAGGTTATGCTATGCATCACATTTTATAGACTATGGTGTCTAAGAATCAAATGCTGTACAAGGCAGAGCTGAACATTTTGATCAACTCAAAGCTGAATCATTATCACATTCTTTGAAGCAGAAACCAACACCAAGTATTCAGTGCATTTACGACATCGGATCATATTAATGTTAAACAGAACTTGGGGTTAATGAAGGAAGAGCAAAAATATGGAATTAAGCAATTGGCTATAGGCACATCAACTTTGATTTATATAAATCCTTTAAAAGTAGAAAATGTGTGAAAATGCATATTTTTGAGAAAATTTAAAGAGGAAGCTTGATAGAAAAACTGATGGATCATGGGTTTTACTTAGCGCCAAAAGAGAGAGTCAAATGCAAAGACAAGAATTTAAGAGGGAACTGATAAGTGCTGATAAGGGGATTTAAAAATGGATTGAACATCAAATTGGAACAAAAGAAATGGATAACTTGGGAAAGGGTGGTGTCTGGTTATATGGAAAGAGTGGAAGGTTTTAAAATGTCCCAATGTAGTATGAAATTACGGGTTTACCAAACCAGCTGTATATTAGTTGTTAGGATGTAGGGAACACATTGAATAGCGCTTCCTTCCTTATACACAATGGCACTGGAAGATAGCACACAAAGTTTGCACCACAGTTGTCTGCACTGTAGTTTATCATTGAACATATGGTTACATCAGGGCAATTCCAGTGGAGAATTAAATTAAAGAGGCCATATGCTTTTCCAGCAAGTTTACCACTGTGTCGGCTTGACTGTGCAAGTCATTAGCACTGAAGAGAATCAATTAACATAACGTGTCTCTGCCAGGTTTTCACAAAAGTGAATAAATTGACTATTTAAAGAACAAGGTGTATCAACTTTAAACACGAGCTGTGTTTCTCCCTCCACACGTTGCCTTACCCGACGAGTAGTTCCAGGATTTGTTTCTTTTTTCAGATATTTGTTTAGTTGGCTTTGAAAGGTTGGGATTATTGCTTTTATCATTCCCTGTGTCAAGGTATTCAAAAATCCTGCAACACTCCACAAAACGAACATCGAACCTCTTCTCAATCACTCAGTGACAATTTTAAATTAATGATCACGTGTCACTTATTCCCCAACTAGAAGTACATCCCTGATTTATCATATTGCAAATATGTTTTCATTGCAGTGGAAACAGTCCCAGTATTCCAATTCTTTCTTTCTAGCTTTCATTTCCTCTTACTGTTATCATTCCAGCAATTCTGCACTGAGTGACTTCACAATGAACTCTTTGTCACTTTAATATCTTTTCTGTGATGGGACAATTATAATTGAACACATTGCTTCTCATGACTTCTTCACTCTTGCTAAAGGGTTTATTTATAAATTAGACCCATAGGTCAGAAAGTAAAGGCACAAGCACCAAGATCTGGTAGTAATCATTTTCAATTTGTTCAAAAAGGTTATTGACAACTGTGAGAGAAGGATTTTGAGACCTCAGAAATGGACACTGGTCTACACTTAGAGAAAATAAAATCACGACAAGCAAAACATAATTCATTTTACTTGTACTAGAATAAAGCCACATCCACGTGAAAATAACCGTGAAATAATTTAAAAATAATCAAACAGGCAATTACGAATGTTCACCCTTACTCCCAAAACACTTCCTCTCCATTCACCTGCCGGAGAATAGTGCAATTTTAACAATTTACTTTCCAACACATCTATGACTGTGAATACTGATCAACCGATTTTTCTATTGGGAAGACTCAACTTTGCACTCCTTATTGTCCATACGCATAACCTTTACCGATAATGGGAGCAGTTATACATACAGCACAAGATCCCTCAAAATACTTCAGATGGTTACACTTAAAATAGAAAAGGATGGAAAAACATCCGACTGACAGCATCTGCTAAAAGAAATAAACAGAATGCGTCTATGTGCGGCGGAAGATATCCTTTGCTTTTAGTGGTACCTGACGCTAATACAATCATTTCATTTCCATTGGGTCATCCCTTCGGTCTGGAAGTGGCACGTGGTGACTAATACCCATCATGACAGTTTGACTGTGCTAATCTTTATTACTGGCATTCCAGGAAAAGCGCAATAATGGGTTTGATTTGCACTTTCAGGGGACGTGTTAAGTAAACCTGGACTGCCGTAAGCATGATTTTGGTTAAAGTGAAGTTTCCTGCAATTGATTCGAATAACTTGTCCTATAATTATCTGAACTCGTGAATGGACTGCACCATCTCCCCCAGTCGACTTACAAACTCGACTCGTCCACTTCTCGTACTCTGTCAAGGATTGTTTCCCCCCACCTGAATTCATACTGATCTTTGCACAGGGAAAAAGAGAATTTTAAGGGCTGACTATCAAAGCTGTGTTTCAATCCTTGCTGTGCATTTTGCCAAAGTAAGATTTGTATTTTTTTACCATGGAATTTCTTTCCTCTTCCTAGTCTGCTGAAGTTTGCCAGTGCTCTAATCTGCTGGTGTGTGGGGAGAGCCCCCGGGGGTGTTGGAGCTTGACAACGAGGCCGCTGTTTAAGCGGCGGGGAAGGACGGAGTGGGGAGGGCGCTCACACAGGCATCCTGCTGATGTACGCGATCGGCTGAGGAGGGAGAGCTCTGTACCGCCGCTAGCCTGCTGCCTACCAAGTCTTTGCATGAATTCTTCTAAAAGATGCCGGTGTGGAAGAAGAATATGCCTTCATGTTTGCAAGCTGATCACGAAAGAGGTAAAATAAAAGAGAGATTTGCTGGCTTTCGGGTGGAGGGCGGGAGGGAGGCGGAGGGGAAAGCACTGCTCTCGCCTTTTACTCGTGAACACCCGGCAGTTTGCAGGGAGCCCGGCTGCAAGAGGCGCTGGCAAGCCGGCGGGACCGACGCCTTGTAACAAGGAGGCACACATCCACGCTGCCCGCACAGTTAGTGCCTCGTCGTTGTTTGCAGCTCAGCCTCGTCTCCGTACTATCAGCCCTCCTTGGGAGTTGCCTCCTCGCGAAACAGCAACCGTGCATAAACTTAAACGGTAGTTTTGCAGAAACAGTCTTTGCCCACCAGTCTTAAAAGGCCTTTTGTGTGCGATTTCAGTTGGCGTTAAGTTTGGTTGTGTTTTTGATTTGAAGTATAAGCCACGCTCATTGACGTGCTCTCTGTGCACGCTTTGAGCATGGAGTGGATTTCCAGACAGCGAAACAGCTGCTGCTGGCATCTCTTCCCTGACGGTCTCGATCATTCAAGGTAAGCTCATTCGTGGCACTTAAGAATCGCTAATGGTTGATTGTTCCCCGCTCCGTGCGCCGCTGTAGTTTGGATACACTGTCAATTTGGACATCACAGGAGCAAGATCTGGTTGGAAAATCTCCAGCCTACTCGGTGCACGATTGTAATGTGGTCTGTGGATGCTAACCATTCATGATTTACGTAAGGTGCCGTCAAAATTCTGACTTGGTCATTCAGCGTTAGTACACCGTGAGCTGGAATGCAAATGTGACCTTTCTCTTCACCTATCCTGGTCTATGGCTATAAAGGAAAAAGAATATAGGGAAACCGGGACTAGCAGCTGGGAATCTTTCAGCAATGAGTTTTAAGACAGTCCCTGTGGATCGAGAACCAGAGACCAGTGTGAGGATTCTGCTACAGGGCAGGGGGCACTTAACAGGTGGGTGTTTTGGGAGATGGTGTGTTTCTGATCTTTAAGCTGGGCTTCTCTGCTCCTGACAAATGGACTCGAGGTTTTCCATTATTTTTCGTGGGACATAAGCCATTTCGGCTCTCCTAGCAACTCCATCTGCCCTATTCCCCCACTTATTCCCCAATCCCCCATTTTCTTCCTTGTGCCCATCAATTCCACCCTGTTTCTCCTACTCTCCGTCAATAGTAGAGGTAATTTACAATGATCAATTAACCTACCAAACAGCACATCTTTGGGATGAAGGAAGAGAGCAGATCTCTTGGGGAAACCCACCTGGTCATGAGGAGAATGTACAAATTCCACACTTGTCAGTATCAAAGGTTGGGATTGAACTCTGGTTTTCGGAACTGAGAGGCACTGGCACTACCTACTGCACCCCACTCTGCTGTCCCACTTCTCGACAAGGTCCCAAATGCTTCTCCGTTTAAAGCCAAGGATTCCCCTTGTCCACCCTGTCATTTCACTTGGAATAGTGTCTGTTCTGGGGGTCTTGTCATGTTGGACATGCGAAAGATATGGTCCTCCCATCCAAGCTGCGTAATCAGGACCTCAGTGCTGGGGATGTTGGTGTGGGAGAGTTCGCTTATCCCACAGTGAATTTGGAGGATTTTGCCAAGACAGCTTGGGAAGTGATCGGAAGTCTGTTGCCTTAGTATGTCTCAAGCACGGGAGTATAGGACAGCAGACTGAGCTTTGTGCCTGCTTTGGTCTTTATCTTTAAACATCTTCTTAGACAGCTGAAGATTGTCCAGCACTCTGAAGGCAGTGGTTAATTTCCTAATTAATGCCTGCCTTCATTGAAGTGGCTCCAGTGATGTGGGAAGTTGTCCACATTTTCCAGGGCCTAGTCGTGAGCTTCATTTGTTGGATGGTGGTGTAGTACAGCGGGGACAAGTTGGGAGAGAACCTTTTTATGGTTTTGCAGATATTAAGTGCACGGCCCAGCATCTTGTAGGTCAGCAAGTGAGAAAATAGTAAGTTGGAACTCTGCCTCTGAACCTACACATGTGCCAGTGTCTTCTATGAACTGCGGCTCAGACTAAAGTTGGGGTGTCATTGATTCTGGAAAGAAGGCAGTGCAAATTGAATAGCTTTCAGTTTGACCTGTGGATTAGTTCCACTCTATCAATAAGCTTGTTGGTGAGGCATAGCTGTGAGAAAAGTAAGTATTGGAGTAATGATGCAGCCTTTTGTTACACTGGTCTGCACGAGAATGGATTTGTAATGATCACAGTTTGTATATCATCATGTAGCAAATCTAAGATAGAAACTAATTTCTGCAAGCAGCCAAATGGGGAATAAAGTGTCCCAGTTCTGCATCAAGTGCAATGGTTTTTGAAGCCTGGCTCACATGGCTCTCTGCATTTCATCTGGAATTGACCCCTCGTGAAGATCGTGTCTATCCTGTCTAGAGGGATGTAACCTAACACTGGGATTTTGAGCAGATCTTTTAAACCATATGGAGATGGTTGATGAGTATGTATACAATGAACTTACCTGCAGTAGTCTGCAGAGAAATGCCTGTGTTGTTACTGCAATTGGAGTTGTCATCTCTCTTGCAGACGGTCACGATTAAGCTGTTTGAGGGGCCTAGTTTGACTGAAGTTCCTTCAAGTTTTAGAGCTCCTGTAGCCTTGTTTTTTCAGTTGGCATATGGCCTTGGTTTTGTTGGTTAGGGCTAAAGGTGAGGTTGGACTAGTGTTTGCTGTGGGATAGGGTCAAAGACAATTGTGGTTGAGTTACTTTGTGTCTATTTCCAGTCAGCGCTGGCTGCATCCTTGTTTTAAGTTCACCTGTTCTGATCTCATTGGGTGAGCTTTGGGTCTGTTGACGGATTTGTCAGTGCTGAACAATCCATGCATGTCATAGTAATTGGTGAGTTGTGAACCTCTTTTCCTCCTGGTTCTTTAGATCATGGGTTTTCTGTTGGACTTCAGCCTTCAGATACTGGTTTCTTTTACTTTGTGTGCTGGAGCTTTCAATCCAGGAGCACTAGTATTTGTGGTTAATTAGATACCTGGTTTCTGGGATATTCACATCACACTCATTTTCCCTATCAGTGAAACCTAGAGTTTCTTCACTGGTACTAATTATCATGGACTTGCAGGTAGGTGAGGTGGTGTGGAGACTGGACCATCAGGTTGTGAGGTTCTCTCTGAAGGATTTTATAGGGGCCTTCATGGATTTTTCTCGTGACAGTGCTATTGGCACTGCCTTAAAATGAACTTTCATTTCCTGTTGGTATTTCAGTTGTGTGTAATTTGTGCCTGTTCTGAAACTGATTTTGGTCAATTTAAAGCTATATTTCCTATTAAACTACACCAGTGCATAATCCGTAAAATCAGTTTAAAATCATGGACAGGAAATTGAGTGTTAATTACAAATGCTGTTTTAATTGAGTTAAACTTAATTTTACTAACACCTGTTTGTTAGTTTCAAAATGCCCCTGAATCATAATTTTAAGATGTCCTTTTGGGAAAAACAGAATCCAGTTGGAACAAGATTAGAAAATTTAATTACCAAATTTTAACTTCATTTATCTCAATCATTAACTCCAGACTTCAATCAACATATTAGAATCAAGTATTGTTTATTTACCTTTAAGAATTGTGTGCCATATGTTGTGACTTTAGATGGCTCAATTTGTAATAAAACATTAATTTTCGGCACTTGCTGTTCTGTATTTGTTCCAGCATTGTTCTCATTTGTTCTTGCTTGTCTCACTCCCTTTAAATCTCCAGATAGATGAGCTGCAATTAACAAGGTTTCACTATCCTCTTGCAGCCACCACAACACCATCTGTGTCATCCAGTTCTGCTTGGTCTCTGCCCTATCAGAGAGATTCCCTTTCTTTTCCTCACTTCTCTGCAGCCTAAAACATGTCTGATTTTTCTTTTCAGAGTTCTGGTGATCATTAGCCAGAATGATTGTGTTACTCAGCAAGTCAGGTAGTATTTAGAGAGAATCTCCAGCACTTTTTAATTTCTGATTTCCAGCATCTACAGTTTCTGCTTTTTGATTACTGTCTCTGGAGTGAGCTTTTAGATTACTGTCTCTGTCACTTCAACTCCCCCTCCCACACTATCACTGATATGACAGTCCTCGGCCTCTTCCACTGCCAGGAGAATTCCTAGCGCAAACTGGAGGAACAGCACCTCATTTTCTGAACCTTGCAGCCTAACGGCATGAACATTGAATTCTCCCACTTTATGTAATCCCCCGACCTTCCCCACAACCCCCCCCTCTCTCCAATGCTTCTTCTCATGTTCCCTTTCCTAGCCTTTTTCCTCTCTCTTACCTCTTACCCATCCCCCGGAGGATCTACTCTCCCCTCCTCCCCCACACCTGCCTATTGCTATCTCTTACTCGCATCTACCTATCACCACCCTGCCTCCCCTCTTTTGTCCACCTATCACTGCTCTGCTTTTCCCTCCTATGTATTGGGATTCCCCTTTTCCTATCTTCAGCCCTGAAGAAGGGCCCTGACCCGAAACATTGACCGCCTGCTTTTCTCCATGGATGCTGCCTGGCCTGCTGAGTTCCTCCAGCATCATTGTGTTTTTCATCTAGATTCCAGCATCTGCAGTCCTTTGTTTCTCCTTCACTGTCTCTGAGTATTTTGCTTCAACAAAGAATATTTATTTGGAAGCTCTATCTGTGTTGTTTGCCTTCCCAGCAGCACTGTAGATCTATAGGTGCTACATTGGTGACGGGTCTAGGATGTTGGTGTTTGAAGTAGTGAGGCATTAATCAATTGTAGGGGTTTTGTAGACAGAGCAAATGTGGCCGAGTTAAACTACAGTTCTCCACCACTTGCCATGTCTGGTCATGCTCTTGAGAGCATTTGAAATCATTCAAGTCTTGGGAGATGAACACAATACAGCCATTTGAAGGCAGGTTGATAACATCAGTGAAATTTCCAGCAGCCTGAACTGTAGATAATGTTTCAAAAACAAGGACATTGTAAAATGAAGGATTTTTTTTAAACCATTTCCTTCAGATTTGAGGTTGGCACATATGAGCAGATGATTAGTGTTGGGTCAGGCTGAATATGGGTACCATTTTGCTTTTCGGTTGAGTAGTGTTGGATTAGATGGTGTGGACTAATCAAACTGAAATTTGTCTGTTAGACACAGGGTTTAACGTTGAGGGACTGTGGAGATTGCACTCCACCATGGAAATGCTCAAATAAAACAGTGTTATTTGAGGGTTATTGCTGGAATGCAGATGTTGATCGTAAAAGGTGGTAATAGTAGCATATCCTATCTCCACCACACCATGTGATGTTGTCATCAGTGGGAAGTTGCTGTATCATGAGGATCCATAACGTGGGAAAGACTGTGGGAATGGTGGTGGAATGTAGCCATAGAGGGATGTGACTGTCCAGAATGGTGGAAGTGCACAAGGTGGTCTGAAATTTAAGACTTTAATTTGAAGTTGAGGCAGGCTTGCAGCATGTCAGAGGTGAGATCACATTAAAGTATTGGCCTAAGGAGATAAGATTGTGATGGAAGAGGAATTCATTGTGATGGAAGAAGAATTCGGTGTGACTCCATTGGTAAGCTTCAGCAAGTGTATGCCTGAGGGTACTGGGAGACTGTTGGTGAATCATCATGGATGATCTTGTGGAGAGACATAACAGAGAAGCTGAAAGTTATTGTCATCTAGAGATTGATGGACAAGGATTGTCTACATGGAAATCCAATTATTGGCCCAGTCCCAGTGAGTTGGCCAAAGCTTTCAATTGGAGTACAAGCACCGTTTCACTGACTTGGTGATATTGCTGGGTACAAGGCCTATTTCTGCAATAGTCTGAGGGTCAAGCTCATGGTCAACTGAGACTAGATCCCTTTGTGTGCAAGATACAAGTGGAAGTATGAGAACGGTGTTGAATATCCAACTGTGATTGGATAACTTTCCTTGGCAGTCACTCAAAGACTGAGGAGGACCTGTCAGGGCCTAAAGTGTCACTAAATAAAAGAGAGGGTACCTCATGCCCACCAGGATTGGTGCTGCTGGAGGGTTTTTCCTGTAAACAGAACCTATGTGCAGCTAAATATGAACTGAAGCAGCTACATGACATTCCATCCACAAAGGTTATATGCTCAAATGTAGTTGCCATATGGGGTTAAGTCAGCCTTGTAAATCTTTCAGTCCATAATAGAAAAATGCTGCAGGGAATCCCAAGGTGGTTATGCAACCAAGATGAGCTCATTCTTGGAGACTGAACATGTTCTGAGAAGTGCTTGGTAAAAATGCATAACAACAATGGCAGAAATGAAATGCACAACCTGAGGTTGCACTTCGCCTAGAATTGACCAGAATGGGAGAACTGTCCAGGTGAACACAGCTGGATTGGATGCTTGAGAGCTGACTACTGAGATTTGCTTTCTCTTTGTGCTTCAGCATTACTGAAATTTTGGCCAATATGGCCACCATATTGAGTTAAACATCAACTGAGTCCAAGCCATAACATCTCCCAACAGGAGACCAATACTGTACAAAGTACTCCAGATATCTCTAACTGAAACATAACTTTCCTTCCTACTTTTGCATTCGATTCACTAAGCGGTAACTGATAACATTGTTAGCTTTCCCAACTGTTGTACCTGCATTACTAGCCCTGTGCAAATCAAAGCCCTTGGCTTCTCAGCTCTGTAGTCCGTCAGCATTTAGATAAAATGTTCACTTATTTTTCCCATCAAAATGAATGATTTAACATTTTCTCACGTTATACTCCATTTGCTGCATATGTCTGCTCAACCTATACAGTATATATTTCCTTTTGTGGCTTCCTTGGGTCCTCTTCACAACTTGCCATGTATTATGTGTCATCAGCAAATTTAGAAACCATAACTTTAGTAGCCTTAGTCCAATATAAAGGGAACATGCAAGACCCAAAATCAAGTTAATGATGCAACCTCGAGGGGGTATTTATTGGAATTCATGTTTAGAGTAAATAGTGACTTAAAAACCTTTGTAGTTGAGATTAAACAAGTTAAGGAAACAGGCAAATCATAACTGTTTACTAAATATTGATGTAATGAAACATACATGAAGGCTGTTCCTTCAGGGGAAAGCAGTGTTGTATATACCGCGTGGTAGAGTAAAAATTGTAAACCACATCGGCCTTTGATTTTTGTCTTCAGCAAAGAATGTTTAGGAGTTATCCTTGTTACTTGCCTTTATTGAATAATGTGAAAGAACCCACAGATACCACACTGCAAGTCTAAATCCTGAAGTCTGAGTATAATTTTGTATGGCACAGCAATATTTAAGTCCAATTGAATCATCTTGCACTCTGTTTAAACAAATTGTCCAGCATTGGAAGAATTTCTGAAAGCCAGCATAGACATTGACTGAATAGCCAATGTCATGAGGAAATATGAGCAGGTAATTTTGCTGTATTTGCACTTTTAATTTAACCTGAATACATCATTTCCATAAAACTGATTAGGATCCCACTTCTAAAATTAAAATGTGACTGACTTGAATCACTTAGTTTAGTTTTAACTCAGCTATTGCATATTTTAAGAGATGAGAATGCAGCTACTGGAATCTGGAGCAAAAAAAACAGGCTGCTGGAGGAACTCACCGAGTCAAGCAGTATCTGTGGTGGGAAATGGACAGTTGATGTTTCTGGTCAAGACCCTTTGACTGGACTGAGAGGAGAGATGGCCAGTATAAAGAGGAGTGGGGGAGGGATGGGGTGAGAGCTGGTGAGTGACGGGTGGATCCAGGTAAGGAGGAGTTTATTGGCAGATAGTCAGGTTGGGGGAGGGAAGGGAGGTGATAAGTGGAGACAAAGGGCTGCAGATCATGAAGTGTGAAACGAAAGGAAGGTGAAGAGTGGAACCAGATAAGGGAGGTGTGGTGGGCAGATGGGAATAGGGGGCCCAGTGGGAGGAGTGTGGTTGATGGGCAGATGCAGTAGGTGAGGGTGGTGAAAGAAACTGGGTAATTGGGGGGGGGTGGTGGGTGAAAAGGTGTGCATGAAAGGACCTGGGTAGATCAAAAAGAGAAAGGGACTGTTGGAGCATCCTTTAACATGTTTTAAGATGCCAATTTACATATACACCACCCAGTCAAGTGTTAACTTAGTAAAGGACAATCTGCTTGAGTGGTTTTTGTATGAATAGAACCTTCAGCTTTTGGATTTGCTATCTGCATTGCAAGTGAAACATGACAATGCAGCTGAAGATGGTACCAAGGCCTTTTTTTTATATTTTAAAGCCTGCAAATGTTGAGCTGTATATGTATTTGTAAAATGATTGAAACAATAAAATAATCTTAGCTTGATTAAACACTTCAGGCCAAATGTTTAAAAGGAAGTTGTTACTTGCTCCAATTGTTTGATCCACGTGCACCAATATTTTTCTTTCCAGAAGGAACTAATATTTGGCTGATGTATTCAAGCTGCAATTGAAAGCAATTTTCTACTGTGTATCTGAACTTGCTACTTGTTTTTCAAGTTTTGCACCTTTTATTAATGAGGTGTTTTAGAGTTGTACAGCAGAAAAACGGGCCCTTCAGCACAGTGTGTCATTCTGCCCATTGTACTTATCTACACTGATCCCACTTACCTGTGTTAGGTCCATAGACTCGATGCCTTGACAATTCAAGCACTTGCCCAGGTGCTACTTAAATGTTATGAGAGTATCTGCTGCCAGTGCATTCCATACTCCAACTATCCTCTGTGTGGAAAAACAAATTCCCCATCAGATCTTCTCTAGATATACTTCTCACCTTTAAACCTGTGCTCTCTTGTCTTATACAGCCCACCAAGGGTAAAAGATTTTTACTATCTACCTCTTCATAATTTTTATATACATCTATCAGGTCATTTCTTAGCATCCTCTGCTCCAGGGGAAACAAACCCAGCCCCTCTAGTCTCTTTATAACTGAAAAGCTCCAATTCGTGCAACATCTTCTGCAGCGCAATCATATCCTTCGTATAGTGTGATGACTAGAATTGTTGGCCAAATGATCCATTTTGCTTAAATGGAAGGATCCAATACCCCCCTACTACTTTTCAATGGTTCCCTCAAACTATATCATGTTTAAACTTGGAAAAAATTAGGAGTGGCACTGTTGATCCTTCGCTTAAATTTGAGGAAGTTTGGAGTCCATTTATTCAATACTTTCACATGATATAGATCCCCTTATAATAACCTTTCAATTTAGAGGAACGGAGTTGATGAGATGATATTGCTCTGTTTCTATTCAGAAATTTTAGTCCAGTTTTTTTTTTATTTTTTTTCTTTAGCTTTGTCTGGTTTGATATATTGTTTATAATTTTTCTTATTGTTTTGAGGATTTTTTTCTTTATATTATAATAAATCTTTTTCTTTTATATTATATTCATTCACTAACAGATCATTAGATCTACAGATGTTTTATACTTTATTGTTCTTTATGATTATTCATGTCGATTGTTCTGATCTTTGTATTACATGTATAAACATTGATATATTAATCTGTATTAATTTGAAAACTAATAAAAAGATTGAGAAAGAAAAGAATTGTTCAAGCATAGCCGAATCAAAGTTTTTTATGAAGTTATAACATGATGCCACAGCTGATGAAGGCATATGTCCCATCTGCCTTTTCACCATCTAATTCACCTGTGTGCTGCCACTTTGAGGGATCTGTGGACTTGTATCCCAAGGACCTTCTGTTCATCAACACTCCCTAAGGCCTGAACAATTACTCCGTACATACTACTCTTGCTTGCCCTCCCAAAATGCATCACCTTATATTTGTCAGGGTTAAATTCCATTTGCCCTTGATTCACCCAACTTCCCAGCCGATCGATATCATGCTGTAGCCTTAGACAACCTTCCTTGCTATTTTCAACCAACAATTTTTTGTATCATCTGTAAACTTGCTTATTGTACCTCCTACATTCACATCCAAATCACGAATGTGTATCACAAACATCCAAGGTCCCAGCACAGATCCTTGTGGTACACCATTGGTCACAGACTTCCAATCAGAAAAGCAACCCCCAACCACCACCACCTGCCTCCTATTACCAAGCCAATTATGGATCCAATTTGCCAGCCTGCCCTAGACTCCATGAGCTCTAACATTTTGGTACTGCTGACCATGTGGGATCCTCATCAATATACTTAATTACCTCAAAAAGTTCAATTAAATTTTCCTTAAATGTTCTTTAAGCTCATGACTGTGCCAAGACTTTTGAATCCTATCAATTTTACTCATTAAAGTTGAAGAAATAAATCAGCATTCCAACTACTGGTTCATTGGCAGTTGATAAACTCATTAAGTTCTAACATATCTTTCTCTTGACCTATACAATGTCCATTCTGCCAAAACCAGCAAACAAATTTGTAAGGATTTTGATTTTGAGAGTTTAGGGAGTGGATCAGATTTCATTTTTTTTTAAAAAAGTGCACATGGTGGCTTGTCTCCAATTCAAAATGCTTAACCATGAGCACTTTGGCACTGTTACTGACAAATAATGCTGTACTGCATAGTGACTTCTGCATCACTTGCCGGAAGCTTTTGATATCCTGAACCTACAATAATGCATGTTTTCTGCGTGTGGGGTGGGGCACATGGAATAGAAAACTGTCTTGGTTAAGATATCAGGGAAAATATTTTGGGGGAAGATGTGGGCTTATTGTAGGAATAGATGTGTCTTCAGTGTTTGCCTGGATTAATTCATTTTGGTGTCAAAATTGCCTGTTCTGTGATGAGCATAAATCAACAAGTTCCAAGCCAAACAGGGAGAAGAGTAACTATTGCACTGGAAGTGAAATCCCCATTAATTCTTGGAATTAGACAAATGAGAAGAACTAGGATGGTGATTGTTAATGGAATTGGGAGAGAAGGTTAATGATTTAGAACAAGAATGCATCTATTTGACTTGGCCTTGTGAGAAACAGAAGAGGATGATTTGGCAATTTATAAACCAGGAAAATTTGGTTCTGCAAACTATGGCTGTTTTTAAGTTGGCATAGAACTCAATGTCGGTTTGGATGAGATTGGAAAAATGTTTGTATGTGTTCTTATTTGTTTTGCAATCCTTGCTGCATGTGTTAGACAACATTTAAATTGTATGTCAGGTGAGGGCAGGCATTGTTTTTGGCTTAAAATATGTTTTCAGATTCTTAAAGGTTCAATTACATTTATTAATGTGTACTTCCAAGTAATTTTCAAGTACTGCCTCATCAAAAATTGTTGAAGCAATGATATTCACTTGGTGTTGCTGCTAAAGGTGTTTTCCCTTTGAGGACCTCTAAGCTCAAAGTTTTTAAACCTCCTGAAATGTTTTGATCTACTGTCAACACATCTCGTTTGTTTAAAATATTCCACAATCCAGTATCAAATGCTTAAATAATTTCATTTTGTAGCAATAGACTTTTGCAGTCAAAAAGTGTTTGATGCTGTGATACTGATTATATTGAATTTACATTGTTGATGGTTCAGCTTAAACATTTTACTACTTTACCAATATTTCTGTCCCATCATGTTTCTATCTTTTTTCAACATTGTATTATTAGCCAGTGGTTAAAGTGAATATTACTTGGTTAGTTTGTTGAAATCTCATTGGAAGTTGACATCCAATAATTTAAGAATGACCTGGTTGATTTGGTTTAAGGTTTTTGCATTTAAGAAATTTGTGTAGGCATCAGTTAAGGAAGAATGATCAATTTTTGACATAACATGTAATCATTATTTTGTTCATTAATGTACTTTAGCATCCCATTACATTATGTCTGAGGGTATCATCGTTCATGAAGTTATCAGACTCTTACAGCCACATTTGTGCTATCTGGTTAGTTCTATGATGATGCACTACTGGATGAAGTTGTACTGTGTTCTGCAGGCAGGAGAATGATATGATTTTCAATGTTCTTTTCTGCTCCCACCAATCTCCCCACACCTCCCCTTTCCACCTGCCAAAAAGGGAATCGCATTTGCATCTCAAGAGAAAATTGAATGAATTTCCTATAGGCTTCAATGATTCAATAGCCAATTTGCCCTCTTTGAAATCTTGAAGATTCCTGTCCAGCTGCAGGTGAACCAATTGAAAGCAGCTAGGTTTTCCTAAGTTAGTAAATGTTAAAATACATAAATTGGAAATGACAAATGGAACTGAAATATCAATTGTAATGTAGTGAATGTTGAGAAATGGGTCATTGTGCCAAAAGCTCTAGTGGCCAAAGTTCACTTAAGTAGTTATGATTTAATAATGTTTCCTGAAGTACAGCCAATGCAGAAGTTAGATGTGCTTTTCATCAGTTTTCCTTTTTGTTTTAGTATAGATGAATGCGAATCTGGCCGTGAGCCATCTGGCTGCAAACAGCACTGCCAGATACATTGAGAAATGCTATCGGTTTCAGCTAATTTCTGCACTGGATGGGGCTGGCTTAACGAACCATAGAGGTTGGCAAAAGACCTTGTATGTCTTGTGCATAGAAATTCTAAAATGATATTTTAAGAAGGCTATTTTTTTTTTCAAACTCTCTTCAGATGTTGCAGGCACGGTAGTACAGTGGTTAGTGTAATGCCTTACAGCACCAGTGACCCGGGTTCAATTCTGGCTGCTGTCTGTAAGGAGTTTGTATGTTCTCCCTGTGTCTGCATGGGTTTCCTCTGGGTGCTCCAGTTTCCTCCCATATTCCAAAGACGTAGGGGTTAGGAAGTTGTGGACATGCTATGTTGGTGCTGGAAGCGTGGCGACACTTGTGGGCTGTCCCCAGAAGGCTCTACACAAAAAGATGTATTTCACTGTGTTTCGATGTACGTGTGAATAATAAAGAAATCTTAAACAGGTATAGCATCTGCTGCCCTTAATGAGCTGTTTTATTGAACCACTAATCTACATTTAGGTATAGCTGTGCCCAAAGTACAATTAAATAGGGAGTACCAGAGTTTTGATCCAACAGTGAGTTTTAAAAAGGAACAATTATTATATGACCAAGTCAGAATGGTGTGTGACTTGGAGCTGTACTTGAATTGTTCCCGTGTACTGCACTTACAGAGATCAATTTGATTGCTAATATTTTGGAAACCTTGGCAAATTTGCAGCAGTGTACTTAATAGGTGGTAAGTACTATGGCTGTGTTCATGTGGAGAATGTTTAAGGTAGCAGATGGGCTGCTGACGGTGGGTGCTTTGCCTTTGGCATCAAGAATCTGGCCGTAAAGGAGTGAATCACTTGCTGTAGAATAACCTAACCCAGACTTGATCTTACTCTTAGTATTTGCGGCAATTGAAATTAAGAGGCAGACTGGGGAAATTGCTTCGGATATATTGCACAGAAAAGCAGTACTCAGCCGAACCAATCCGTAAGGGTGTTGATGCTCCCATTCAAGCTTCCTGGTAACTTTCCTCGTGTAAATCTAACAGTAATTCCTCTTGTCAATTTGCTTCTCACTCAAGTGCTTGTTCAACCTACCTCTTGCCTTATCGACATCATTTTCATCAAACGTTATTCTGTGGGATGGAAAAAGGAACATGCATCAGCTCTGCTGATATTTTTTTTCTATGCATGGAACAAGCCCTTCGGCCCACGATGTCTGTGCCGACCATGATGCCAACTTAATCTAATTCCATCTGCCTGTGCATGATCCATATCCCTCCATTCCCTGCCTGGTCATGTGCCTGTCTAAATGCCTCTTAAACATCATTATTATATCTGCTTCCACCACCCACCCCCTGACACTTCCACCCTGTGGAAAAAGACTATCTACCTTACCTATGCCTCTTGGAACTTTATAAATTTCAATCAAGTCTCCCTTCAGCCTCCGATGCTCTAGACAAAACAGTCCAAGTTTGTCCAACCTTATAGCTAATACTCTCTACTCCAGGCAATAACCTGGTGAACCTCTTCTGTACCCTCTCGAAAGCCTCCACATCATTCCTGTAATACACTGGCCTAACCAAAGGCTTATAGAGCCGCAACACGACTTTTGACTTTTATACTTAACACCCCAAATAAATAAAGGCAAGCATGCTGTATGCCTTCTTTGCCATCCTATCTACTTGTTCTGCCACTTTCAAGGATATGGCCCCAAGATGCCTCTGCACCCTCTGCTCCTAATGGGTCCTGCCATTTTCTGTGTTCTTTCCTCTTATATTTGACTTCACACTTGTTCAGATTAAACTCCATCTGCCACTTCTCTGTTTATGTCTCCAACTGATCTATATTCTCCTGTATCCTTTGATAATCTTCACTATCCACAACTTCACCAATTTTGGTATTGTCTGCAAACTTATCAATCAGCCCATCAATGTTTTGTCCAAATCATATAGATCCCAGCATTGATCCTTGCAGAACACCACTGGTAACAGACCTCCAGTCAGAATAACACCCTTCCACTACATTCTGTCTTCTATGGCCAAGCCAATTTTGAATTCAATCTACCAAGTCACTGTGGATCCCATGTGTCTTAATCATCTGGATCGGTCTACCAAGGGGTAAGACGTGCCCTACCCCACACAAAGCCATGCTGACTACCCCTAATAAGCCCATGCTTTTCCAGATGCAAATCAATCCTATATCTAAGAATCATCTCCAATAGCTTACCTACCACTGATGTAAGGCTCACCGACCTATATTTTCCTGGATTATTCCTATTGCCCTTCTTAAATAAAACAATGACATTGGCGATTCTCCAATCCTTTGGGACCTTGCCTGTAGCTAGAAAGGATACAAAGATCTTTGTCAAGGCCCCAGCAATCTCCTCTCTTGCCGCTCTCAATAACCTGGGATAGATCACATCAGGCCTTGGGGACTTATCCACCTTATAACAGTGGGTGCTTAGTCAACATTCTTGCTTTGCTAAAGAGAACAAGGGAAATTATTGAATGCTGTTTATGAAGAATTTGCTTCAATAAAGATCACTGCCAAGTATAATCTTGAATACAACTTTTATTGCTGACTTTTGCTCTTGCTTCTTGTGCTTTCTTAAATAGGAAAGACTTAATGGTATACTTCGATCTTTCTTTATGATTGTCCATGAGGTCAAACTTGAGATGTAAACCAGGCCAGATGGCATGATCCATGTGGATTCAGCCTAAAATTACAATTACAGGATCTTAAAATGCTGGAACAGATGTACAAGGCATTTCCAAGCAACTTCATTGAACTTTCAGAATTCTAATCCATTAAAAGAGCCAATTCACCAAGTGTCCCTTATGATACTGGCACAGACTTCTCACAGTAAGTGAAAATAAAAAAGCTGCAGATGCTGGAAATCTGAAACAAAAACAGAAAATGCTGAACCATTTAACAGATCAGGCAGCATCTATGGAAAGAGAAACAGTTAATATTTCAAGTTGGAGACCCTTTGAAATGTCACACACCATTATCTCTAAGATTAGAGGCATTGAAATTATTTTGAAAGCTGGTTAAGTTTGAACAAATTGTATATGTATTTTGATTTCATGACCTCAAGCTGCCAAGACAAAGTCCTTCAAATAAATACAACCATAACAGTTGGAAAGATTGCACCTGCTTCTATGCATTCCTCAAGTTGCATTCTTTCTACAAAAAAAGCATTTCACTTCATTCAAAACTCAGGCAAGTGTTATTTGAGAAACCTTTACTGATGTGAAATGCTCTGTGATCAGTAGCTGCACTTTATTATCCGTTCATGACTAGAACGATTAAGAAATGCATTCTTACCTCAACGTTCACAAATCTCTTCTGAATCGTCTTGTGGCTTGCAAATTTTCTATTTAAACATTGACATATAGCCTTCTTCCCAAGCAGATCAAACCTCATCATGAAATGTAATGCTGCTGTTCCTTTTTCTTTCAATTCAACAATCTACTGAGCCATTTAATTAACCCTGGGTCTTTTCATCAATGAATCTTAATTGCAGCCCTCTTGTGAATCTACTTATTATAGCAAGCTTTTCTTAAATTACAAACAATTAGTAGATAGTCTAAAATTATGATTACTGGATCTTGCAGTGAAAGCCTGCTTAAAATATGACTGTATCCACATGGACCATGCTATTTGGCCAGGTTTATGTCTGGACTTTCTCCAGCATCCCTTTCCTGAGCAGTTCATTTAATTCATCACCTAAAAGGCAACAAGACTCTAATCTTTCTGGCCAGGATCTCTCACTGTTTAAAAACATCAGATATCAAAGGACCACATCATTTCTTTTGAGGGTAAAACTGAACAAATTATTGTCTTTGGTTTTAAGTTACTGCTTAAAACCAAGCTTTGGCTTTCTCATCTGGATTTTGCAGTCAGTGACGAGGAGATTGTGCTCTTCTCTGACCTTGGAGAAATAGTTGTTGGGTGTCTATTCCACATGGTTTTCACAGATGTAACTAGGAAATTTGAGGACTGTCTTTTAACAAAAAGCATTAATTTCTGGAGATGATACCTGAAAGCTGGCAAAATGGCATGTCCCTTCAGAGTGTGGGATCACTGAGTAACTTCAGGACGATCAGTAAATTTGAACATTTCAGAAGCTTGAATATAGATGAAGCAAACAAAAATTAATTTCAGGCCGTCCGATTCATCACTGAATTTCATTTGACTGTTTGTGCTGACCATAATTATGTTGAAGGCACTAGAACTATTTATTGGCTATGTTCAAGGGAGGCTGTCGAGTACAGTTTTGAGTTAAACAGAGTTTGCGAGAAATGATATTGAGTGCACTATTTCTGGAGATCATTGAATGCATAGAACCAGGGAAGGAGGGAGATGGCTGAAACAGAGGGACTTTCTCATCATTTAGTACAGAGTGCTTGAACATTCATTTTTAATTCCATTGAAAAATTATGGCTGCAAATTTAAAATGTGGATCTTTGTATCAAAATAAAAAGGCTCTGCACACTTTGATATTGTTCCATTTCCAAGATTTGGAAGTCTTTCTGTCAGCTTGCAACAAAACTAGTTGAGATTCAGTCCGGCTTCACCTTGACTGGATCTCATCCATTTGAAAGATCATATTCACTTATTAATTGAAGCAAAGCACATTTAATTTCAATTGTAATTAAATTGGTCAGTGTGGGAATTGAAGGAAATGAGAATAGTGTATTTCAATAGCTTTATAGTATGAAATGATCATTTGAGGGGCAATGGAAGTGACTTAACTTTCCTGGCTTAGAATTAGCAAGAAGTTGGTTCAACTTTTGGCAAAAGCAATTTGGTTTGCAGAAAATATGCATTTCCAAATGAATACTGTGAAAGAATTTTATGGTAGTGGAATGAAATTAATATTAGTATGATTTTGGAATGTTTTGAATGCGATAGTCTAGAAGTTTTAAAGTCCTGATGCGGGGTTTTGACCCGCAACGTTGACAATTTCATTCCTCGCATTGATGCTGCTCTACCCACTGAGTTCCTCTAACACGTTGTATGTTGCCAAAGGTTTTAAATGTTGAATAAGCATTGTCTGAGAATTGGGTTAACTTCTTTAACAGATGCATGTTTTTCAGATTCATAATTGAATTGCTCGAAATTTCATACACATGCCATAAATTTGCAACATTCACTGTGTAATGAATTGATCTGTACGAATGGTCTGCAAGACAAGTTTTTCACTGTACCTCGGTACAAGTGACAATAATGAACCAATTCCAATACATTCACAGGGAGTTCTAGGGGCTAGTAATAGATGCATTTAAGAGAAAGCAATCATAAGTTGATGGTTAGACTAAGTGGTTGTTGCTCCAGATCAGTTGGGTCAAATAGCACGGTTTTATTCTGTATGATGCCATGCTGTGGCTAGTTTGAAGATGCAAATATTTTCTCTCGCTCTCTCCCAGTTATTATTGACCGCACTCACTTGGCTGTTGATTTGGTGGGGCAGGGCTTTTGTTTGGATTTGAAACAAGGAGTCTTTTGTAAAGTCTTGTGCTTTCAGTTCGTTTGTGCAGCCACATAAGGGGAAAAAAGGTAGGTCAACATCAAAGGCTAGTTTTAACTGATTATAGATTTTGAGCTCCAGATATAAATTTTGTTAGTGTTTAGGGAGTGTACCAGTGGCCAATGTTTATGCCCTAAAAAGATGGGGATTTGCTGTCTTGAATTGCCGCATGAGGTGTCATGAGAGTAATCTACCTCAATTATTAAGTACTTAAATGGTAGACAAACGCTTCAGGAATGATCCCACAGCTCTGGTCAGTGAGTAGTTCATGCATTTTGTCCCATAAACGTTGTAGGGACACAACTTTGGATGCTGTGACTTTAAGGGGGAGTGCAGGTTTTGATGTTCCCTTGTTCTTGGAGATAATGGAGGCCCCTTGTGAAGCACTTGTTGAATTGCTGCAGTAAGTCTCGTTGGCAACTATGCACTGAAGCCGTGATTAAAGATGGTGGGTAGGATGCTAATCAAGCAAGCCACTTGGTTAGATTTGAACTCATTCAGCAAATGGGCAGTACTCTATCATATACTGTATTTGACGACATAAATGATGAGGCTTGAGGCAAGTGAGAGGTAAGTCATTTACCTTGGGGTCCCACATTTTATTTTAAATGCTTTGTGTTCTGACTTTACTGGTGATTGTGTAGCTGAATACAAATTGGATACCGTGCTGTTGAAGGGTGAGAAGAGGATAAAGATGGGTAGTATTTCAGGGAAATCATTGCTATTTAAGCAGCATTAATTTCTTCAAACTTGGCAAGCGTACAAAATCTGTTGTGCTTGCTTAGCATACTTGCATAACAAGTACAATTGATGGACTAGAATGCCAATGAAGATGATATTTCAGGCCACAATAAGAACAAAGAAAATTGAGGATATTCGTTGTTCCTTGGTAATGCAGATGGGAGGTGGGAAGAGAAAGTAAGAGTGGATCATGTCATTCTTGGACTGATCATTAATGAAATTGAATCCTGCAATTTTTGGAAAGCTGGAAACCTGAAATAAAAACACAAAATCGAGGAAGTTGCTTAGCAGATCAGGCAGCATTGATGCAGTTCTGGTCACCGTGCAATAAGAAGGATGGAAGGGTGCTAGACAGGGTGCAGAAAATATTCCCAAGGATGTTGCTAGGACTGAAGGGCTTGACTTATAAGGAGAGGCTGGACAGGCTAGGACTGTTTTCCCTGGAGCACAGGAGGCTAAGGGGTCACCTTGAAGAGGTGTATAAAATCATGAAGGGCATAGGTAGGGTAGATAGTCGGTCTTTTTCCCAGGGTAGGGAGCCTAAAACTGGAGGACATAAGTTTAAGATGAGTGGGGAAAGTTTTAAAGGGGACCTGAGGGGCAAGTTTTTTCCACACAGGGTGATGGGTGCATGGAAAGAGCTGCAGAGGGAGCTGTGGAGACGGGTACAATCACAACATTCAACAGGCATTTGGACAGGTACATGAATAGAAAAGTTTTAGCGGGATATGGGCCAAATTCAGACAAATGGGACTGGCTCAAGTAGGCACCTAGCTTGGCATGGACGAGTTGGACCGAAGGGTCTGTTTCCGTGCTGTATGACTATGATTGAACCGTGTTCGGGGGAGTGGGGGAGGCATCCTGAAGTTACTAGGCTGTGGATTGTAATGGCAAATGCCATGTTTTAATAAGCATAGGCTTCTTTTTTGTTGATAACAGCAGATTTCATTCCTACACCAAATAACAGGAGATCGTAGGATCAAAGGCTATTTTGAGGTGTTAGATAATGGCACTACTGTCTGTATAATAAAGTACATGACGATTGACCTTTTAACCCCACTCAATTCAAGTTGACCTACAGCCAGCCGTGTTCTCTGAATCATCCATTGATTGTAAAACAGGTCTCCACTGATTTACAGTCAACTGGCAGAAATGCAAAATACAATTAGTTAACAATGCTGCACAAGTGATGCTTCAGCAGTACTGTCCAGGGTCTGGACAGTGTGGTTAAACAAACAAATATAAAGTTGTTTCCTTGCAGGTCCGCATGCAAACACTGCTTTCTGACTGTGACATCAGAGTTGAACCCAGGAAAATTGCTGCATTTCATTACGTTTAGAAACCACTCGCACTTTGTCAGTGGTTTTCCTCTGACCTCTGTCTCGGGCTGAGCCAGTGAGTTTGTGTGGATGTATGCCATTGTTGTTTTTGATGAGTAAACTGTCAAACTTATTTCCTTGCAGAACCCATCTCTTGCTACTCACTTATGATCATGCATAATAACCCACAAATTGTACATTCTGCTGCGATCGAAGGAGTCTCAATTGGCAGTGAATGAATGGTGCAGTTATCTAACCACAAAGAATAAATAGTCAGCACTTGAGTGAATTGTTATTCTTTTCCACTGAACGTTAGAATCTTTCCCTGACTTTCCTGTGCTTTATAAAACCTGGGGCACTAAGTATTGGTCAAGAGACAAAATGTTGACACTTGAGTCTCCAAAACAGTCCAAGTCCAATCAAGTGAAGTTGATGAAAATCTAATAAGCAGTGATGCTGGAAATCCTGAAACAAAACCTATAAATTCTGGATTAGGCAGCATGTGTGGAAAAAGAAACAGTTAAAGTTCATCAATACTAGGAAAGAAAAAAACAATTTAGGTTTTCATTCACAGAGAGTGGAGGAGGGATGGAAAGGGCCAAAGGAAGATCTCTGGAGTAAGGCCAGGTTAGATAATGGCACTACTGTGTCAGAAAGACACTGTAGTTACTTGCCCAAGCTACTCCAGCGGCATGTCCCAAACCTGCGCCATTTATCACAAGAAGGACGAGAGCAGCAGGTGCATGGGAACCTCATGTAGTACACATTCTTGAATTGGAAATGCATTGATGGTCCTCCTTTGTCACTGTGTGTACATACTGCACCTTCCAAACTAACAGCACCGTGGAACCACCTTCACCAGGTCTGCATAATTCAACAAGTCAGCTCACCACCAACTTCTCAAAGGCAATTAGGGATGGACAATAAATGCTGGTCTTGGTAGCGATCCCAAAAATGAATTTAATTTTTTTTTGTACCTGACCTATTGCTGTTATTATCTCAAGTATGATATTGATCTGAAACTCATTTCTCAAAGTTAACTTTGCATTGAACAAACACTCATGACCTGGATGAAGTACTGCGCTGAGCTGGTATGACTTGACCCAAGCCCAAAGGTTTTATCAGAATTGACACAACCAAATGGTTTTGGAAGATGTGTCATCATGTCCCGTTGGGGTCAAATAGTCTGGCTCTACTTCTCTCAAATTAATAGGCTTATGACATCAGTGATGCCTATTTGCTTGCTTGACCTCTACTACTTTACTATTTGACTGTATACATTGCCCCTTAACTATGCATGTGTTGGACTTCCTTGGTCCTTCTATATGTGCAGGGGCCTTAACAGATGGTACTAGTGGCAATTATATTTGGGACCATTGGCATCCTGTGGTCCTGTCTTTAGTTGTGTTGGTACAAAATCTAATTCCTGTTTATATTTCTGAGCAGTAAGTCAGTTTTGCAATATTGTCTGCTGTATAAACCTTGTTTGATATGTTTGATTTTTTTTCTCTCTGTTTTAAGCAGTTGGAAGATCTTCGTGAAAGGTTGTGTGGGTGCCGGCAAATCCTGCATTGATAGCTTGCTTTCCCACTGGACAATGGGAAAGTTTGGTATAGAATTGCTACCTCGGTTATGGAGGAGGTGGGTGGAGATTCAAATACTCTTGCTGTAGATGTCTCTGAAAATACGAGGAATTTAAAGATGAGCTATTGAAATAGTGCCTGCACAGGGAAATAGAATTGATTTGAATTTTTCCTGGCTTTGGAATGTAGCCAAGAGGTTGTAGTTTAATGGTAGATAAGCTATATACCTGAAAACTAAAATCAGGTGCTTGAGGCCCAGTTATCTTCCTGAAAGGGTAGAGGGTTAGATAGCTCAAGCAGATGAAAGCAGTGCAGATTACTCTGGAAGTGTTTATGGGAATGGAGGAAATAAAATGAGATGGTAAACTAAATTATGTGAATTCCTGCACATTCTTCGAGTAAAGCTTGTGGGCATCATGAGTTAATATTCAACTACTGAGACTGTTCATTTCCAGAGCTAATGTTAATACCATAGTTGCACCACACAATAACTTATCAGGAAGGACTTTGTGAATAACTAGCCAGGTTTAACTTGTGTTAAGGAAGGGTTTAAAGAAAGTACTGCTCGTCTCAAAGAGATAAGGAATTATACTGCTCAATTATTATGTTTGCAATTGTACAGCTCTGCAGAATATCCCTCAATTGCCACTAGTTTGATAGGAAAGATGCAACATGCTTTGCTGTGAGATTTGACCAATGCCTCCCCAGGAATGCATAAGTTGATGCTTTTCTGTTTATCATTGGACCTTGCAATTGGTTACTTCAGGAATGTCATCCCTGTTTATAGCTTTTTTTTAAACCTCTGTTTGCTGACACAAATATATTTGTTTTCCCATAATGTACCACACTGATAATTCCCTATGCACATCCCTTCCTGTTATTTGATGTGATTCAATTTTGGCATAGAAATTGCTTTGCTTTATTTTAAAGGTAAAATTGAGCATTTCTCATTTACTGGCATAAATCAATGAAATGCATTATCAGTAATTGGGTCAAGATTAATTTTAAAAAATATTTTGTGGCCATCCATTGGTGTCCAGTTGTCTTGATTTGCTCTCAAACTATTCTATAAATGCTCTGCAGCTTCGAAGCAAGGCTGAAGCTGACTGTCATAACAGGTGTTGGTGTAAATGAACTGTTAATTAAGGAATGTATGCCAATCCTTTCAACATGGAAGATTTAATGTAGTTGACGGCATTCGTGGGAATTCCCTTTCTTCAGCAGAGTTCCACATACACAGCTGCAAGGACTGGGCAATTCAATTGGGCTGTGTAAAATTCAAATGCAGAGCTGTAAAAATGAAGAATGTTGACATTTTCACACCTGAATGTTAATTGTTTGACTTGAGTGATCTCTGAATTTAATTTGATTCTTGCTGTTTGGAGATCGCAGCAGCTTCAGCTCAAATGTTCTTAACATTTCCCTTGGTGCCATTTATCTCCTTTTGTAGCCAAGCCCATGAGTTGCACCTCGCTGAGAATTTTGCAGTTTGAAATGACTAATGTTTAAAAATCATTCCCTCTGACATAATCAAAACACCATTTACAATGAATTTGAAATGTGTGGCTGATCTGCATCAATAAGTGGAATGTAACACTGCACCTGTCAGCTTGAGGCGTGCGGCAAAATGTAGATATGACCTTCAGGTTAAGTTGGGGCAGAAATTTTACTGAATTCAGCATGTCACTTCATTGCTTATTGGCGAAGGAATTCCACAGGCACTGTTAAGAGCTGAACTTAATCTTGCCTTCTACCATACAAAATTTTCAAAAATGGAATGGGATTTCTTGACCTTGTACATCGCTGTCCCAAGAACAAATTTGGAAAAATGCTGCTTTTAAATATAGTGCTCCTTTTTATAAACTTTGACACCAATTATAATCATTGGCTGGATTTTATGCATGCTAAGAATTGTCATAAGATTTTAATGAAGACACAAAAACTGGGGATTTCTTCTGCTTGTGGTAGGAATGTTCCTGATATTTGGAGGTTGACCTGATTTAAATGTAAAATACAGCATGTATCGAGTAGAATTCAGAACCCAAGACAGCTGAGTATACCAATTCTTTTAGATTCTCATTCTTGGTGATAGGAGGTGTTGTTGGAGTAACCTGGGCGAGTAACCTGGGCAAGTAACTGCTGTGTGTTTTGTAGATGGTACATCCAACAGTCACGGTGCATTAGTGGTAGAGAGAATGTGTGTTTAGGGTAGTCGATGGGCTGCCAATCAAGCAAGCTGTTTTGACCTGGATGGGGTCAAGTTTTCTGAGAACTGTTGAAGCAACACTCATTCAGACAAATGGAGAGGGCTCCATTGCACATCACATTTGTGGTTTGTAGATGGTGGGAAGGCTGGGTGTCAGGAGGTAAGTCACTTTGTGCAAGACGCTCAGCCTTTGACTTGTTCTTGTTCAGTTGAATTTCTGGTCAGTGGTGAGTCCCCAGGATTTTGATGGAGAGGTACTTGGGGATGGTAATGTAATTGAATGTCAAGGGTAGGGAAGGTGGTTTGACTCCCTTGTTGGAGGAGGTCATTGCCTGCACTTTTACGCTGTGTACTTTATTTGCCACTAATGAGCCCATGGCTAAAAATTGTCTAGATCTTCATGTAGACATGGGCTGCTTCATTTGCTGAGGAGTTGTGGATAGAATGGAACACTGTGCAATCAGCAGCAAATGCTGCCCCCCACCTTCTGATGGAAAGTCATTAATGCAACAGTTCAAGATTCTTTGGCTTAGAACATTGGCCTGAGAAAGTCCCGCAGTGACATCTGGGAGGTAGGATGATTAACCCCAGCAACCATAACCATTTTTGTGTGAGATATGCCTTCAAACATTGGAATGTTTTTGCCTTGATGCCAGTGACCAGTTGTAACAGGGCTCCTGAATGCCACACTCAGTCAAATACTGTCCTGATGTCAAGGGCAGGTTCTCTAACCTGCTGTGAAATTCACGTCTTTGTTCATGTTAGGACCTAAGCCTGTGAGGTCAGGATCAGGGTGTCCTGGCAAAATTTAATCTGGGCATTGGTGAGTAGCTTGTTGAAGAGTAAATGCCATTTTTAAATGCATTATTGATGACCACGTTGATCATGTTGCTGACGTTGATGGTAGATTACTGGGCGGTAATTGGCCAAATTGGATTGTGTTGCTTTTTGTGAACAGAACATACCTGGAAAATTTGCACTTGGTTGGATAAATGCCAGTGTTGTGGCTGTATTGAAACAGCTTCTCTAGAGGACGGTTCTTCTGAAGCATAGGTCTACAGTTGGGATCTTGTCTGGTCCCATGATCTTTGCTGTATTGAATGCTTTCAGATGTTTTCTGATATCAAATAGAGCAAATAGAATTGGCAATAACCCGGTGATCCCAGAAATGCATCATCCACTTCTGGCAGAATATGCTTGTGAATGCTCCACTCAAGTGCTGGGCTCAGCCGTCAGTAAGGATCAAAGGACTTTTGGAACCGCCACCATTTATAACTGGATGCGGTAGGACTGCAGTGCTTCAATCTGATCTGTGTGTGAGATTGCAGTTGAGTCCTGTGTTGCAAGAGTTTGTCTCCACAAGGTGGTTACTTTTCCCAATGCCATCATGGATGGATGCATCAGCCACATTTACATTGGTGAGGAAAAGGTCTTTCTTTTCTTTTTCAATCTTTTTTATTAGTTTTCAAATTAATACAGATTAATATATCAATGTTTATACATGTAATACAAAGAGATCAGGAGAATAATCGTGACATGGATAATCATAAAGAACAGTAAAGTATAAAAAAAATCTGTAGATCCAATGATCTGTTAGTGAATGAATATAATATAAAAGAAAAAGATTTATTATAAAACATAAAAAATCCCCAAAACAATAAGAAAAATTATAAACAATATATCAAACCAAACTAAGCTAAAGAAACAAAAATTCAAAAAAACCCCAAAAAAAACTGGACTAAAATTTCTCAATAGAAACAGAGCAATATTATGTCGTAAACTCCGTTCCTCTAAATTGAAAGGTTATTATAAGGGGATCTATATCATGTGAAAATATTGAATAAATGGACTCCAAACTTCCTCAAATTTAAGCGAAGGATCAACAGTGCCACTCCTAATTTTTTCCAAGTTTAAACATGATATAGTTTGAGGGAACCATTGGAAAGTAGTAGGGGGTATTGGATCCTTCCATTTAAGCAAAATGGATCATTTGGCCATTAATATAACAAAGGCAATCATACAGTTAGCGTAGGCAGATAGATGGCCAGATTCTATCCTTGGTAAACCAAAAATTGCAGTGATAGGATGAGGTTGTAAATCAATCTTCAATGCATTTGAAATAATGTTAAAAATATCTTTCCAATATTTTTCCAAAAGAGGACAGGACCAAAACATATGTGTCAAAGAAGCCACATTTGATTTACATCTATCACATAGGATTTATATGTCGATTAAAAATGAGCTAGCTTATCGTTTGACATATGGGTCCTGTGAACTACCTTAAACTGTATCAACGAGTGTCTGGCACACATTGAAGATGTATTAACTAAATGAAGAATTTTCTTCCAAGTCTGTAGGTATAGATGTCTGGAGTTCACTTTCCCAATCATTCTTAATTTTGTTCAGTGGTTCTGAATGAATTTTCATAATTAAATCATAAATTATTGCTCTCAAGCCCTTCTGACAAGGATTCAAACCAAAATTTTTTTTCCATAATTTAGTTTTGTAAGGTGTGGGAAAAGAGGGTATAATAGCTTTTTAAAAATTTCTAATTTGCAAATATTGAGAAAAGTGTGATCTAGGCAAATTGTATTTGTTAGACGATTGTTCAAAAGATGAAAAACAGTTATCAATGAATAAATCATGAAAACATACTATTCCCTTTTCCATATGGAAGAAGCTGAGTCAGCTCTGGATGAAAGAAAAAATTAGATTGAATGGGATTTGATAGATTAAATTTATTCAATCCAAAAAATTTACGAAATTGAAACCATACTTGTATTGTATGTTTAACAATTGGGTTAATCATATGTTTACTTAATTTGGTAAGTGCAAAAGGGAGTGGAGCTCCTAAAATAGAAACTAATGAAAACTCAAGTACTGATTGGGACTCAAAGTGTACCCATTTGGGGCGTTGAATTACATCTGAATCTTGTATCCAAAAAATTAAATATGTAATATTGATTGCCCAATAATATAATCTAAAGTTAGGCAAGGCCATACCACCATCCTTTTTTAGTTTTTGTAAATATTTCTACTTCGCCTTGGGTTTTTATTCTGCCAAATATATGAAAGAATTTTAGAATCAACAGTGTCAAAAAAAGATTTTGGAACAAAAGTTGGAATCGCTTGAAATAAATATAAAAATTTTGGTAAAATATTCATCTTAACCGCATTAATTCGGCCTACCAATGATAGAGACGGTGGGGACCATTTAGTAAATAATTGTTTAACGTGGTCAATTAAGGCAGTAGATTAGCTTTAAATAAGTCCTTGTGTCTCTTGGTAATCTTAACACCTAACTACATAAAATAGTCAGTTACCAATCTAAAAGGTAATTGGCTATAAATTGGGATTTGCATATTTAATGGAAAAAGTTCACTCTTATTAAAATTTAATCTATAACCAGAAAAAAACACTAAACTGATCTAATAGTGATAGTACTGCAGGGATAGATTCCTCTGGATTAGAAATATAAAGTAACAGGTCATCTGTGTAAAGAGATATCTTAAGAAATTTCTGTCCACGAGTAATACCACATATATTTGAAGAATCCCGAAGTGCAATAGCCAAAGGTTCTAAAGCAATATCAAATAATAAAGGGCTTTACGGGCAGCCTTGTCTAGTACCTCAAAAGCCTAAACAAAGGAGATCTTTGATTATTAGTAAGTATTGAAGCCATAGGTGCATAATAAATCATTTTAATCGCAGATATAAATTTAGGACTAAAATTTAATTTTTGAAGTGTACCGAATAGATATTCCCATTCGACTCTGTCAAACGCCTTTTCAGCATCTAGTGAAACAACACATTCTGGAATTTGGGATGAAGGGGTATATATAATATTCATTAATCTCCTAATGTTAAAATGTAGATAATGATTCTGAATAAATCCTGTTTGGTCTTCAGAGATAATTTGTGGAAGAACCTTCTCCAATCTAAAGGCCAATATTTTGAAAAATATTTTAGAATCTACATTTAGTAAAGAAATAGGTCTATAAGATGCACAATCAGTGGGATCTTTATCCTTTTTAAGAATTAAAGAAATATTTGCTTCATAGAAAGATTGTGGTAGTTTACCCACTGATAGGGCATCTTTAAAAATTTTGGCTAACCAGGGAACAAGAATATCAGAAAAGGATTTTAAAAAATTCAGCTGTATATCCATCAGGGCTGGGTGCTTTACCTGAATTCATTGAAAATATTACTTCCTTTATTTCTTCCTCCAAAATGGGAGCATTTAATGTAGAGCGTTCATTTAAAGATAATTGGGGAATCTTCAAATCTTTTAAAAATTCATCTATTAAAGTAGGATCCTCAGGGGATTCTGACTGGTATAAAGAAGAATAAAATTCCTGAAAGGATTCATTAATTTGAACTTGATCTATCGTGTAGGTACCATTTGGTTTACGAATTTTATTAATCTGACGTTTAGATATAGTAGCTTTCAATTGGTTGGCCAATAATTTACCAGATTTGTCACCATGTATATAAAATTGACTTTTGTTTTTAAGTAGTAGATTTTCAATTGAAGATGTTAATAATAAACTGTTGTAGCTGGAGTTCTGTTCTCTTTTTAAAAAGCTCCACATTAGGAGTAACAGAATATATTTTATCGATTTCTTTAGCTAATGTACATATTTCATTATTCATTTTTTTCAATCCAGTGGAATATGAAATAACTTGACCACAGATCTATGCTTTAAACGTATCCCATATTATCCCACTGGAGATTTCTTCAGTAAAATTAGCCAAAAAGAAAAATGAAATCTGTTCTTTAATAAATTGGACGAAATCTAAGTCTTGTAATAGTGAAGGGTTAAATCGCCATTGTCTGACAACAAAGGATTCATCTGGTAAGTTAATTGATAATCTCAATGGTGCATGATCAGAAATGGCAATTGCATCATATTTGCAGTCCGTAGTAAGTGGAGCTAATCTAGCATCAATTAAAAAAAATAATCAATCCTCGAGTAATTATGGTAGACATGAGAAAAGAATGAAAATTCTTTATCAAATGGGTGTAGAAATCTCCAAACATCTAAGATTCCGGATTCAACTAAAAAGGAATTAATAAAGACAGCGGATTTGTTTGGAAGTGTAGGATTTGACACAGATCTATCCATCGAAGGGTTTAGACAGCAGTTCAAATCTCCACCCATAATCACAGTGTATTTATTTAAATTAGGAAATAATGCAAACAAATGTTTAAAAATTCAGGGTTATCTACATTGGGTGCATAAACATTAACCATAACAACTTTTTTATTATGAAGTAGACCAGTAATTAATAAAAATATACCATTTGGGTCTGATATTGTCTCATGATGGACAAACGAAATTGAGGAGTCTATAAAAATAGAAACTCCTTTCACCTTTGCTTGTGAAGAAAAGGTCAAGTTGGGTTATCCCTCATATTGATTCAGCCACTGCCTTCCAGACCCAGAGCGTCTTTGCTCCTTTCAGTTCTATATCTTGCGCAACGTGGAGGAGCATTGATTCATTGGTTGAAGGAGGATGGTCAGTGGTAATCAAGAACTTGCTTCCTTGCTCATATTTGACCTTGAGAACTCCGAGGGTTATTCCTTCCTGTCTTCGAATCACTATGCCATCCCCTCTGGTGGGTCTGCACTACCAGTGGAACAGGATGTATCCTGGGAGTAGGATGATGGAATCTGCCACATTGTAAGAATGAATCCTGTGTATAACTGTCAGACTGTTGCTTGACTGAGCTGTGGGAAGTGCTCTAATTTGAGCACCATTCCCCAGATGTCTGTAAGGAAGGTTTTGCAAGGGCAACTGGGCTGAGAACATTGATGTCCTGTCAGAAGTCTGTACCTATGTCAGCCAGGTGATCCATCTTTCTCTGGTTCAATGCAACAGGATAACTGAGTGACTTATTTGGCCATTTAAGAGTTAACTACATGGGGTGAGTCTGGAGTTGCAGGGCGAGGATGGCAGATTTCCTCACATCAGTGAACCCAAGGAGTTTGTAACATTTTGTTGTTGTTTTTCCAGACTATAGTATTAATTGAATTTAATTTGCACAGCTGTCATGGTATGATTTGCAATCTGATCACTGAGTTGTTAGTCCAGGCCTAAACCATAATTTACAAAATGCAACACCATTCTTTACACTTCATGGGAAAACGCTAAGTATTTAGATGCATGTTTTTTTTTACATAGGTGAAATGTAGTTTTTCTGAGTGTTTGTAGCTCTTAAAGGGCAGTGTAAGCAGAGTCGTTGGATATTTTTAATCCAAAGGTAGGTTGGTACTTGACAACCAAAGGGGTGAAGAAATCAAGGAGGTAGACAATGCAGAGTTGAGGTTTCAATCTGATCAGCCACAATCTTGTTGAATGGCAGAGCAGGCTTGAGCGTCTGAGTGACCAAGTCCTACTAATAATTTGTATTACTTGCTTTGCAGAAAAATATTATCCAGTTTGACAGTCAGATCAAACTTACTTGAAGCTATTGTATTGCAAGGTTCTTAAGGACTCCGGAGTTGGGATAGGCATGCATTGAAATCAGTATTGGGCAAATATTTATTCCATTATTTGTTTCCATCCTTGCAAAATGTATTTCATTTCTTCAAATGAAAATATAAGTTGCCTTGTTTCCACTTGTACAGTTGCAAATATTAGATTTTATAATGCATTGTGTTAGTTAAAAAATCTGGTGCAGCACCTGGATATTTAGTCCTTGATTAAAGTCACCTGAATGTGATAGACAGCATTTACATTAGTGAATTAGCAAATATTGATGATGTTGAAGCAACAAACGATCTGCTGGAGGAACTCAGCCGGTCAAGCAGCATTTGTCGGGGGAGAAAAGGAACTGTCAACCTGAAACATCGGTAGTTCCCCCCCCCCCCCCCCCCCCAACCCCCACAGAGGCTGCTTTGACCCGCTGAGTTCCTCCAGCAGATTGCTCCAGATTCCAGTATCTGCAGTCTCTTGTGTCTTCATGATGTTGAAAATGCTGCTGTTTTAATGGTCAGTTAAAACTGACATCAGCACTTTTGAGTATTTTTTTAATTTGGGAGTTTCATGATTTTCTGTGTCAGTATTTCAGTCCTTTTATGATGAGGTGTAAATTTTACAATGATTTTCAAACATACATTTAAGTCTATTGAATCACCTGATAATTTAGTTTCTCAGAGTTTGAGTTGTCATTGCTGGGACAATAACCATAAAAAGAAAAGTGGCTTTCTGAATACTAAATTGAAAATGCTCTTATGAATTTAAATGTTCATCTTTGAATCATGGCACAAAGGTAACGTTGAACCAAGTTGAAGTACTATAAACCAAGATGGTTAAAGGGATAAACTAATGTGAATATTTGTACAATTGCTTGGAATTTTATGTATCTAACTGGTGAGGGTCAAACATTGGTTTGTGGTTGATGTGTGGAATAAAGGCAGTGGATTACAAGACATGGATAAGTATATGCTTTGGTATATCCATAATTAGGCTGCCATGGCATCATTTTACAGGATGCTGTGTCAGATTGCTTCAGGTCAAGTGCAATTGATTAGGCATTTCCAAGCAACTGAGTTCTATATTTCAGCAATGTTTCAGTTCTGTTAATTCCTTGGAAACTGATAAAATTGGATTATGCGTGTTATTGATGATAGCTAATGGGGGAAAACCAAGGAAAGTAGGAGCATGTTATACATTGTGCCCTGAAAATGGAATCCATTTGGATTTGGAAGCCTTACTCTGGATGTAAATGTACAAATGTGAAAATGTACATCTCCATTCTTAAGCTGTCCTCTGGAAAATAATTGCACTTGAAGAAAAGAGTCAGAATTGTATAGCACAGGAAGAGGTTCTTCTGCCCACCAAAATCACACTGACGAGCACCCGTTTACACTTAGTACACTACTTCCATCTTCCATTTTATTCTTTCCTCCATGCTCTGATCAACTGCAAACCTTATTCTCAATCCCACCCCCAAGATTCTACCACACTCATACATACAAGAGGAAATTTACAGGAGCCATTTAACCCTCCATCCCACATATCCTGCATGCCTTTGGGATATTGGAGGAAACTGGAGCACTTGGATGTCATCCATATGGAGAATATGCAAACTTCACACTGGCACCAGAGGTCAGGATTGAATCACTGGAACTGTGATGCAGCAGCAGTCCCATCTGATCATATTACCGAAGATCCTCTTCAACCTGTTATTGCTAGACCTGATTAAGACATTGGATTTCATTCAAATTTAGTAAAGGTCTTCTCCAGGGTAAAGGAGCCCAAAAGAAGGGAGTGTAGATTTAGGGAGGAAGGGGAAAGATTTAAAGGGGACCTGAGAGACAACTGCTTCACGCAGAGTGTGGTGAGTATATGGAACGAGCTGCCAGAGGAAGTGGTTGGGGTAGGTACAATAGTATCATTTAAGAAGCACTTGCATAGGTACATGGAGGGACAGGGTTTGGAAGGATATGGGTCGAACGCAGGAAATTGGGATGAACTGGGTGGTCACTGTAGCTGGCATGGACTCGATGGGCCGAAGGGCCTGTATCCATGCTGCATTGCTCTATGACTCTATAACTCTAGAAATGCCTAACTTACATACAGCCTGCATATGCAAACAAATGTTTGGGAGACTGGTGGGATGGATTTGCTAGCTGCTGCAGGGCTGCAGGCATCTTCTGCTGTGTGGGAACTCAGGTTTCAGTAATATCATTGTGTCTTATGGAGGAATCTGAGTGGTTGAGTTAAACATCCTGCTTTAACAACATGATACCCTTGGGTGGCCTAGGTTTTTATTTAATATTGCCGGGCAGCCAAATATCTGAATTGCAAAACAGTTTGGGTTAAGAATAGTTCTTGAGAACATAATCCCGGGAGGACCTGTACCTGAATCATTCATGGATTTAGTCCATATTCTTTTGAGTGTATTCAGGTTTTGCTCTTTGGATGATGCTATGTGTATTTCAGCTGCTCCTCTTTTGTGTGTCCAACCACAAAATCTGTCAAAGAATGAAGTTGTCTTTTGGTAAGGCTAGAAATACTGTTGTTTATTCTACTTAACAATGCAGATAAGGTAAAAAGGCTCAACTTTCAAAGCAACATCAATTTTCTGTTTTGCCTTTAGCTCAAGGGCAGAGAATGGGAGTGTTTTGGAGTGTCCCAATTTCAGGTTGTATCATCGCTTCTGCACCCATAGTGTTCCAGCAGAGATGTAGGAAATGCTAGAGGTAGTGATCATACAGACTGGATTGGGTTTGAAATTAAGTGATTCATTGTGTTGCTCAGTAGTTTTGAGCGTGAACCAAGAGGGATGTGGAAATTGAAGTGTGACGGCTGAGGAGACAAAAGAACATAGAATAGTACTGCACAGGAACAGTCCTTTTGGCCCACTTTGTCTGCACCGACCATGATGCCAATCTAAATTAATCCTGTCTGCCTGCATGTAGTCCATATCCATCTGTTCCCTGCCTGTTCATGTGTCTTGTCTAAATGCCTCTTAAAGGTTGTATCATATCTGCTTCTACCACCTCCCCAGCAGCACATTCCAGGCACCTACCACTCTGTTTTAAACAAAGAAAACAATTTGCCTCTCAAATCTCCTTTAAACTTTCCCCTTTCACCCAAAACCTATGCTGCCTTGTAGTTTCATTTCCACCCTGGGGAAAAGTCTCTGGCTGTCTACCTTATCTATGCCTGTTATCATTTTACTTATTTCTGTCAGGTTGCCCCAGAATACTGAGGGAAGCAAGAGAGGAGATTGCTGGGGCCTTGACAGAGATCTTTGTATCCTCTTGCACCATGGTCAGGGTACCAGAAGACTGTAGAATAGCCAATTTTGTTCCTTTGTTTAAAAGGTCAATAGGGGACAAACCAGGAAATAATAGGCTGGTAAACCTTGTATCAATGGTAGGGAAATTGTTGGAGAAGATTCTTGGGGACAGGATAATAGTTGCATTTGGGGGGGAAAAAATGGACTTATTAGGGATAGTCAAAGTGGCTTTGTGCAGGGGTAGTCCTGTCTCACTAATATGAACAAGCTTTTTGAGGAAGTGATGAAGATGATTGAGGGTAGGGCCTTGGATATTGTCAGCATGGACTTCAGTATAGCATTTAACTAGTCCCCTCGTGGGATGCATAGTGAGTGGGTAACTCACTATGCATCCCACGAGGGGACTAGTTAAATGGATCCAAAATTGTCTTGGTCATAGAAGGCAGAGGGTAATGGAGGGGTGTGATCCTGACTGGAGGTCTGCGATCAGTGGAGCTCTGCAAGGATCAGTGCAGGGACCTCCGTTTGTGATATATATAAATGATTTGGATGAAATTCTGTCTGATTAGTAAGTCTCAGGTGATATAAAAATTGGTGGCTTTGTGGATAGCAAGGAAGGTTTTTACAGGATACAGATCAGTTGGAAATTAAAACTGGACAACTGTGAGGTGATGCATTTTGAGAAGTCAAATGCAAGAGGAAAGTGTACAGTAAATGGCAGGACCCTTGGGAGCATTTATGTACAGGGAGATTTTGGGATGCAAGTCCATAACTCCCTGAAAGTGGCAACACACGTGGATAGGGTGGTAAAGAAGCTGTATGGATTGCTTGCCTTCATCAGTTAGGACAAGGTATAAAGGTGGGGAAGTCACATTACAGCTGTACAAAACTTTGGTCATGCTACGTTTGGAGTATTGTGTGCAGTTCTGATCCCTGAACTATGTGGAGGTTTGGAAGAGGGTGCAGAGGAGATTCACCGTGATGTTGCTTGAAATGGAGAATATTAGTTATAATGAAAGGTTGGACAAACTTGGGTTGTTTTCTCTGGAGCATCAGAGGCTGAAGGGCGACCTGATAGAAATGTACAAAATTATGAGAGGCATAGATAGGGTAGATAGTCAGAATCTCTTCTCTGGGGTGGAAGTATCAAATACTAGATGGCATAGGTTTAAGGTTAGAGGGGAAAAGTTTAAAGGAGATTTGTGAGGCAAGTTTTATCTTACATAGAGTGCTAGCTGTCTGGGGAGGTGATAGAAGCAGATACAAGTGCGATATTTCGGAGGCATTTAGACAGACACATGAACAGACAGAGAATAGGAGGGATACAGACCATGTGCAAGTAGTTACAGAGCATGTGGAGGTAGTTTATCTTGGCAACCTGTTCAGCACAGATATTGTGGGCCGAAGGGCCTGTAATGTTCTATATGAATCTGAGACGAAACGTATGTACGAGGTGAGAATTGACTTCATGTAGCGAGTAGGTATTGTGCACAGAATGATTTTATGACCTTTGAAAATTCCCTGCTTTGAAAAGCTTTTAATTCCTGAGATTTAAACTATTAAAATTTTCATTAATAGAACATTAAAAGTGAAATAAAATTGAAATAAAGCAACTGCAATAACAGCAAGTTGCTGTCCAGCCTGCCAGCTCCAGCAAGAAATGGAGGTATTTCTGCCATTGTACTAGTGTTCCAAAAATGAGCCCAGTGGTGGAAGAGGAGGTCTGGCATCCTGGCATCTGCTCTATAGTTGACCTGGGTTCCACATCTGGCTGAGGATGTTTGGACGTAGGAGGCAAGTAAGTTGGAAACAGCTGGAGGTTCCCAAAAAAACCATTCATCAGCCCAATTAGCTAAGGTCCCTTTCACAGGTGTGAATGATCCTGCAGCATAACTTTGGAGTTAAACACTTGACTACGAGCCATTAGTCACTCCAACAGGTTACCTGTTCATTACCACATTGCTTTTGGTGGGAGCTTGCTGTGTACATTAACAGCAGTGACTACAGCAAAAAAAACCTCACTGTACATTGCATTTTGGGGAGAACCTAGGATGGTCAAAAGGTTGTTGAAATACTGATCTTTTTACAGATTTGAACTTTGGCTGTAATGGTGTAGTTTGCTAGCTTTTAGTGTACAGGGATTTTAACACATTGGAGAACAAAGCTGTTTGTAGTCCTACAGGAGAAAAGTGAGAATTTGAAATTTCCGGAGAAAAATGTTAAAATAATTAAAGATTAAATTTTGTACCTAGAAATTTTGTAATAAACTGAAAGTAAAAATATAATAAATTGCAAGCACACATGTTATGGAGCCCAAGATAACTTCTGTCCACCCAGACTACGAACATTGTCATTATCAAATTCTAGTTTGGTGTGTGTTCAATCATAAGTGCTCTCAAGTGTAAAATGCTGGCTGTTCGTACTTTGCAGAGAAGTCTCTTTGCTCTTGATCATAATCCTTTCAAGGACTGGTCTGTTTTAAGATCACTCCTCAAAATTTAAAGCCTGATTGCCTGCTGCCAGTTAGTGAATGAAGATAAAAAAAAACTGCAGATGCTGGAAGTTTGAAATAGGAACACAATACTGGAAACAATCAATAGGACAGACAGCATCAGTGGAAGGAGAAACGGTTAACATTTCAGGTTCACAACCTTTCATCAGAACAGGGACAGAGAGAGAACATTAGTTTTAGGATGCAGTGAAGGTGGATCAAAGGGAATATCTCTCTGAGACCAAGTGAGTAAATGCAGCAGTTGGGATCAGATTACATATTGTTATCTGTGTGATGTGTTGCTAATAACAAAGCTGTGAGACATGCCCAACAGGCAAGATGATGCAAATAGACAAAAGCAAAACTGAGTCAAGATGCCAGCTCTGATATAGATTGAAAGAAAGTGAGTTAGCTAAGGCTGGAGAAATTGATATAGAGTCTGGGAGGCTGTAATGTGCCCCGACAGAAGATGAGTTCTTCCTCAAGCATTTATTGTGCCCAATGAGCAACCACGTAGGTGGGATTAGAACAGCTTCTCCAGACTGGTTGGGTCAACTTGTCTGATACCATGTCGTAACTTTGGTATTTTTATTGTATAACAACAGGCATTGGTATCAACTAATGGCAAATTCTTTTGGAAGCTACGATGCATATTTTTCTGACACTATGCTTAGAAGTTTTGGCAGATCTGGCAGGACTCTGTGGGACTTAGTAATATTAGGAGTGGTCTGGCACTTGGCATCAATGGTTCTGTATTTTACTGCCTTGTTTGCATGAGAAGTAATGTTTGTGAGTTGCATAAGTGTGAGCAGTGTAGAAATAGGTATCTATTGATTGGGCCCAAATAATCTGCACACCTTTTGCTCATGGTGGGCTTGACTTTTATAATTGGTCATTTGAACAAGTATATATTGGTATTGAATACAAATTGCACTAAGTTGGTTATAATTGCATTGCACACTTGATCAAAGCCGTGCTACTGAAGTGGTTATTTTCTTTCCTTGCTCTGAAAAGGTCTACAATCTTTATAGGAAATTTTACGGTGGGTAAAAGACTGAAGTTCATTTCAATTGCATACCTCCAGTGGTAGCATTTGTCAATGAAGTTTTGGCTGCCTAGTTTTTCATTTAAGTTTAATTTGTTTCTGCTGCAGAGTAATGCTTTCTTCATTGGAAGGTATCCAGAAACTCTGCTTCAAAGCCGATAGATACTGTGAAGTATGAGTTAAAGTAATGTGCCCTAGACACAAAAAGAGATCACCAAGCAGACAGAGCAAAAGATTCAAGGATGAGCTGCAGGCCTCCTTGATGAAATGTAACAACCCTACTGACTCCCAGAATCTCTAGCTCAAAGTAGACAAGAAAAGGTGGTTCCAATGAGGGCAAGTGGGATTAGTGCAGATAGGCCAAGGGGCCTGTTTCTGTGCAGTATGACTCTGACTCTATGACCATGCTAAATGGTGTCTTTAGCTTTTGGTCCATAGTGGCCCTGGTGGAAGGGGGGGGGCTGGTGGGGGGAAGTACCACCCCAAACTCTCCACTGGCCCTGTCTCACCAAAGTCTGGAGTTCCCATCTTGGCCTCATCAATCACTGCAGAACCCACAGAGTCTGAGTGGAAGCAAATTGTCCTCTATTTTGAGAAACTGCCTGAGAAGAAGCATTATTATAGTTGTGCATATAACAAAAGGCAGATGCAGATTTTGGCTCCTTGGTTTACTGTCTTTGATCTTAAATTCTGCATGAGCAGTATGGACCTGAAAGACTGCATTAAGTAAAGAAGTAAAGTAATGAGAGTTGTAAATTGGAAAAAAGTGGTTGAGAGCTTTCATGAGCATCCCTTCGATTAGCGCAGTTTGTTTTTTTTTCCTCAGGGTTCTGTCTGTGCCACTATATTTCTTAGTGAAAGACTGGGACATTGCTGTGATATATACAATTCCCCTTAATTGTCTCTAAGGCTTAAACCTGGTGCTTGAGTATAATGCAAGATATCATATTTTATATTATCTTGTGAGGTAATATATTGGCATGGATAGGGATTGGCTATCGATCAGAAAAGAGTTGAGATAAATGAGTCATTTTCAGATTGGAAATCTCTGCCACAGATTAGTATTGGTACTTTATCTGCTTCCGAACTACATGAATGACTTGCATGAAGGGATGTATGTACTGTAGCCAAGTACACCAAGGAGCTCATCAGTTTCATCAACTTTGCCTCCAACTTCCACCCTGCCCTCAGATTCAATTGGTCCATCTCCGGCACCTCGCTCCTCTTTCTGGATCTCTCTGTCTCCATCTCTGGAGACAGATTCACCATAGACATCTTCTACAAACCAACTGACTTCCACAGTTACCTTGACTACACCTCTTCCCACCCTGTCACTTGTAAGGATGCCATCCCCTTCTCCCAGTTCCTCCACCTCCGCCGCATTTTTTCCCATGCTGAGGCTTTCCGCTCCAGGTCCTCCGAGATGATGTCCTCCTTTTTCAGTTACTTCCATCACCCTCCACGCTGTGCTCACCATCTCCCCCCCTCCCCCCCCCCCCCCACAGATGTGACGGTTCCCCTTGTCCTCACCCCACAAGCCTCCGTATCCAACACCTTATTTTCCACAATTTCTGCCACCTCAAATGGGATTGCACCACCAGGCACACATACCCTTCACCCCCTCTCTCCGCTCTCCATTGGGACCGCTCTCTCCACTGCTCCCTTGTCCGCTCATCCCTCCCCACCGATAACCAACCCCCCCCACCGGCACTTATCCCTGCAACCGCACCAAATGCTACACCTGTCCCTACACCACCTCCCTCACCACCATTCACGGTCCCAAACAATCCTTTCAGGTGAGGCAGTGCTTCACCTGCGAATCAGAGGGTGTCATTTATTGCTCTCGGTGCAGCCTCTTGTGCATCGGTGAGACCTGACGCAGATCGGGTGACCGCTTCACTGAGCACCTTTGCTCCGTCTGCCGCAACAGCCAGGACCTCCCGGTGGCCACCCACTTCATTCCACATCCCACTCCCATACCGACATGTCCATCCGTGGCCTCCTCTACTGCCACGTTGAGGCCAGGTGCAGGTTGGAGGAATAACACCTCATATTCTGCCTTGGGAGTCTTCAACCTGACGTCCTCAACATTGATTTCTCTAACTTCAGATAACCCCACCCCTTTTACTTTCCCCTCCACTCCTTTGTCTTCCCTTATTCCCATGGCTCCCTTCCCCTGCCTCGATGACCTGCTCATCTCCTCTCCTCCCCTCCCCCATCCTTTATTCCATGGTCCAATGCCCTCTCCTACTGGATTCTTTCTTCAGCCCTTTGCTTCTTCTACCTATCACCTCTCAGCTTATTACATCATCTCCCCCTTCCCCACCCACTACCTTTCCCCTATCACCTGGAGTCGCCTATCACTTGAACTCACCTATCACCTGCCTGCGTGTGCTCCTACCCCTTCCCCCACCTTATCCTGGCTTCTGCCCTCTTACTTCCCAGTCTTGATGAAGGGTCTCAGCCTGAAACATCAACTGTTTATTTCCCTCCATGGATGCTGCCTGACCCGCTGAGTTCCTCCAGTATTTTGTGTGTGTGTGTGTGTGTTGCTCCAGATTCCAGCATCTGCAGAATCTCGTGTGTCTCTGTACTGTAGCCAAACTTGCTGATGCGAAGAAAGGTGGGCTAGCAAGTTGTGGAGAGGGCACAATAAGGCTGCAAAGTAATATTGATAGGTTAAGTGAATGGGTAAAAAAGTGGTAGGTGGAACAAAATGTGGGGAAATGTGAAGTCCTCCAGTTTGGAGGGAAGAATAAATATGCAAATTATTAAACTCAATGAGACTACAAAATGCTGTGGAACAAAGCGATCTGGGGGACTTAGTGCATGAAACAAAGGGTTGGCATACATGTGCAGCTAACAATTAGGAAGGTTAATGGAATGTTGTCCTTTATTATAAGGGATATGGAATATAAAAGTGGGGAAGTTTTACCGGGCACTGGTGAGATCTGTCCTTATCAGGCATGCTCTCCAATCCAGGCAGCATCCTGGTAAATCTCCTCTGCATCCTCTCTAAAGCTTCCACGTTCTTCCTATAATGAGGCGACCAGAACTGAACACAATACTCCAAGTATGGTCTAACCAGAGTTCTATAGAGCTGCAACATTACCTCGTGGTTCTTGAACTCAATACCCCAACTAATGAAGGCCAACGCACCATGCCCCTTCTTAACAACCCTATTAATCTGTGTGGCAACCTTGAAGGATCTGTGGACGTAGACCCCAAGATCCCTCTGTTCCTCCACACTACCAAGAGTCCTGCCATTAACCTTGTATTCTGGCTTCAAATTTGATCTTCACACTTTTCTGGGCTGAACTCCGTCTTCCACTTCTCAGCTCAACTCTGCATCCTGTATTTAATGATCTACTTGTATTAAAGGCAGTGTAGAGGTTTGCCAGGTTGATTCATGGTTTGAAGGGGCTCGCATATGAAGAAACCTTGAGTAGATTGGGCCTACGTGCATGGGAGTTTTAAAAAATGTGAGGTCATCTCATTGAAAATGCAAGATTGAGAAAGATTGACAGGGTAGATGCTGAGAGCATGCTTCTCTTAGAGAGCTGGGGGTTATAGTTTCAGACTAAGAGGTTGCCCATTTGACATGGAGCAGAAGGATTTCTTTTTCTTTCAAGGGGTCGTAACTCTTTGGAATTCTCTACCACGTGGGGGTAGGAGTGTAATGAGAGGGTTAAAAGTAGATCTTTTTACTCAAAATGGAGTTGTAACCTCATGGTCCTCATAATGAGCAGGCATGTTAATCAGGAAGATAAGTAAAACAAAAGGTCCTGATTCATAGGGTCCGTGAGGTCCTGATGCATACAAATGTACAACATGAAGGAACGTGAAATGATAACATAACTTGCTTTTCTTGATACAAGTGGAACTAGTTCAGCTGATATTGTAAAATCCTCCCTGTACATTTATCATTCAGAAATAGTTTTAGGATTGTAGCTGACTGAAATGTGTAGATTAGAAAAGAAGCGTGGACTTGATTATCTAAGTGTGAGTGGTGAACAAGCTCATCGGACTTCTCTTTGGACCAGAATCACGATTGATGCCAAGGACCTCTGGGATTCTCCAGGCCAATCATTGTAACTGAGTCCAACACATGAGCAGAAGGATGAGAGACTTGTTCTCCCACTATGACGAGCAGAAGGGTGAGAGACTTGTTCTTTCATCAATCATTTTACACTGCGTTTTAGACTTATTGTTACTCTGCACTGCGTTAACAACAGTGCCTCCGTATCCCTGAATCGACACCTGCTCGCCTGTAAAGCAATAAGGGTTGCCATGGAGTAGAGTAACCTCTGCACCGGTATCTATCAATGCCACTCCCCTCTGTTTCTTTCCCACTTTCCACCATAAGGTTATTGGACCGAGGAGTCATTGAATATATTCAAGGTAGAGATTGGCAGATATTTGAACTAACAGCAGTTAAGGGGTATGGAGTGATACTGTGACTGGTGTTGATAATCCACCATGGGTTTGGCTGTCTAATTTTAGTGTGTGGGTATCCCGAATGCTTGGTACCAGATGTAAGTTTGCAAGCCTGAAAGCTGTATTTGTGGTAATCCTGTTGAAGGTGTTGAGGTACTGAACAGCAATGTAGACTTCGATGGTCACGTCTAAGGAAACATGATCTAAACAGTAATTATGTAAAATTCACCGAAAATGGCATGATTTAAAACAAGAGATTGGTTCCAGTAATCTATATGGACACGTCAGATGCTTTCTGTGGATAAGATTTGCATTCATGGATTATTCTGCAGTTGTGATACAGAATCAAGTCCTGAATCTGGAAATGTAGATTGGAAATTTTCAGCTGTTACAGTGCCTCAACAACAATCCTGTTTTGATCATTTTGTTCAGAATTAGAGAGCCAATTATAACTTTTCAATCAGTATAAAAGGTTAAGCAAAGGATTACTTGGATGTTTTGAAATTAATCCATCGATACCTGAGCCATTACAAGTTGGATTTCAGGCTGGATTTGCAGTTCTCATTTTTGCATGGAGAAATGAGGATAGATGTTTTTGGAGTAATGGAGGCACAATGTGAAATTTGCCCAGACTACTTGGGGGAAACACTTCCTTCAGCCTTTGTGTGAAGGAATGTGGAACACTTCCCCTTGAAGCATTAGATATTTGTTTAAATAATTAAATCTGAGCTTCTTTCCGGCCAAGTCCATTAAAGAAGAGAAGATGAAGAAGATGGATGGAGTTGAAGATGCACATTTGTCATTGGCTGAACAGGCTCTGAACATGAAGCCCACCACCTGTTCCTATACACTGTTCCACTTAAGGGAGGGGGCTTAGTTCATGCTCTATCAGGTAACCCTGCTGGATGTATGCAGTTGCTGCCTGAGAATGGAATTGGGTTCAACTGGCTTCTTTCCTTATCAGCATGACTTTGCTGAGGAATTATCTGACTCCATTAAGATCAACTTCTGTGGGGGATTAAAAATGGGTCTTAAGTAAGAACAACTGGCTGGTGGTGAGGGAAGGTATGGGTTAAGGTTGGTGAGGAAGATTAAAAGTGTAGTGTACCACCGGAGGAAAGAACGTACTTCCAAACCTTAAATTGTTTTGCAGGCTGGGTTGATAAACCTAAAATGAAAAGGTATGTTGTTTAAATACAACATTGAAGTAAAAGTGAAGAAGAATTAGATACTGAACAAGCAATATTTGCAGTTTAAGAATGAATGTTTACAGTGAATGAAAACTGCAATAAGTTCTTAAAATATACAAGGCACTTTCAAACATTACCTGCTTTGCTGAAATGCTGTGTAATAGTAATCTAGGTGGTTAGAGTGGGTTACTCTCACTTGGATGAGGTTGTGTCATCATTTTGAACCCTGTCCCGCTCACCACCCTCAGACCATCTCATAATGGAAGAGGTGGGTGACCTTTTCGGCGCTGTTCTGGCTCGAGCTGTCCATTTGATTAGACCCCCCCTCCCCATACGCATTCACAATGGCTCACTGTGTCATCGGTCTCTGATCAGTGGCACACTTAGATGCAAATGAACAAACTGTTTCTCATTTATCTGGCGTAGTGTTCCAACATGCTGGCTGGTTCATAACTGAAAGTAAAAGTGTCCCTTCAGCATCTTAAGCAAATTATGCTAATCTTGTGGAAGGTGGTTATAACTTTAAAAGTGATTTTAATTATATTTTATAAATAATTCCAGTAAATGTTGAGGATTACCAGATTTCTGATTATATTTTGACATATAATCAGAAATCTCATAATTCTTTATGACATAGGAAGCCATTTGGCCCATTAAGTGTATGCCAGCTCTCAGTGCATTCCCATTACCCACTCATTTCCCTGTTGCCTATTCTGTCTCTCATTCCTACGAACTTGCCTCTGATTCTTCTTCCACCACCCACCTATACTAGAGGCAACTTACAGCAGCCAATTAACCTACTTGCATATCTTTGGGATGAGAGAGGAAACTGGAGCATGGAACCCATGTGGTCCAAGGAGACGGCACTTGGACCACACCCTAGATCAGGATTGAACCTGCATCACTGGAGCTGTGTGACAACAGCGCCAACCTTTGCACCACCCTGTAACATTATTTCAAAAGCTCAGGAGAAGATCTTAATTGCATAAACCACATTATCTTCTAGGACTGGAAAGGCATTATTTATTGCTTCCTTCATGCCATAAAGTTGTCATACTGAAGAATGTGATTGCATTGCCTCATGGTGTCTGTTTTAATTATTTTGCTGGAGAGGAGGTGGGAGAAGGAATGTGTATGTAGATGGCAAGTCCAGAATTTATTAGCCATCCCTAATTGCCCTCAAAGGTGGTGTGGCAAGGAATTACTGCAGTCCTTCTGACGAAGGCACTTCTGCAATGCCATTGGACAGTGAGGTCCAGAATCTGGACCTCAGGTCACTGAAGGATGGGCAATGCTATTTATAAGTCAGGTTTCGTAGTCTATCAGTGTTCATGTTACCATGCACATGTTGCCATTGACCACTTAGAAAACCAGTTCAAAAAGGAGAGAGAGGTCCAGTTGGATGCCTTGTGATGTTGCACACAAAAGGATCTGCAGGGGCTCAGACATTCATTCCTCCAGCATATTGCACAGTTTCTCTCCCAAGATGAGAGTCAGTAAGTTTATCAAATACTCATTTGCAGTGGACAGATGGGACATGCATACTGTTCAGAATGAGGTCTTAAAATTATTTTCAATAGCACAGTCAAGTAAAGATGTTACCACACACTAAGAGTTGCTGATTATTCATTTTGTTTATCCTGTCACTGGTTCCTGTTTTCCACTTCAGTATATTGACCAGTAATCTGTTCATATAGTGTCTGACAGCATCACGCTTGTCTTTTCCCTGGTGCTGTCGTGCATCAAAATTCTTGTTCTATTTGTGGTGATAAGGAAGTTTGACCAAAGATTCTGTACCATCTTTTCTCATAATGGCGAAGGCCATTTTTAAAGCAGATCATCAGCTGGGATTTTGAACATTGTACTGGAAGCTGTGTTACCTGGTATGTGCCGGACTTGAGAAGTACTGGTTAATCACGTTGGTTAGCCTGCTCCCTCAGTGCCACTGGTTACTGGATTGCCAGACAGCAAAATGTCAGACAGCAAAGTTTTCACTGTACCTTTCTGAAATATCCTGATTTGAGAAAATAAGGTGGAGAAATGTAGTAATGTGACTTTTGATCAAAGCTGTATAACTTTCTTGTTAATGACAAATTGCTTTTCAGAGAAAATAACATCTCCATGTAAAATACAGGCTGTAGTATGCAGATGCAATGTAAAAGTAGAATGAGAAAGTATGCATGACAGTATTATTTAGTGGATCTTTGTGTTTGAAGTGTCTGAAACCATTTGACAAAGCTCTGTCACCTGCCTCAAAAGTAGCTCAAATTTTGGGATCCTAGCTGAAATAATTTCAATGTGTAAATGGGCAAAATGCCAGGTAAAAAAATGGGTGCAATTGTTTGGTTATGTCTTGAGCAAAAGTATATGGGATCCAAGTTCCAATATGAGCTCGGTAACAGGAACTGAAAATAACAACTGTTCAAATAGTTGGAAGGTTGTATGCTGTGTATTGTTGAGTTCTGTATTGCCAAGTGATAGGTACCTTATTTTTCAAGAGTTTTGATAGTATTTGGACTTTAAATGTATGTGGGATGATTGAGGTTTGTAGATAGTAGTGTGGCTGGCAGAGGAGGAAAGCTGCAGGATGATATCAAAGGACTTGGGTGGGTGGAGTAATGGTAACTGGAGATGAGTCTGGAGGAATGAGGTAATTGGGAGGTTCACAAGATAAGGAATTCACAGTAGGATAATGAAGAGCAAAACCGGAATGCTAGCGCATGTTCACAGATTCCTGAGGGTAGCAGGATGTGTAGATAGAGTGGTTAAGAAGCCCAAGAAATTGGCCTCGATAAGATGTGATAATGCAAAAGGATGACATTTTAAAAATACTTAAAATGCAATTAAGCAGCAGCTAGAGTACTGCATTTTCTGTTGAAATTACAGGAAGAATGCAATATTACATGTATAAAGTTAAGATTATTAAATTGCAAAGACTGCATCTGCAAGAGAATTGATGCAGAAACTAATTGATAAGCTTGGGCTGTACAAATGGCATATCTGAAATCTTTACCCCAAACACAGATTGGATACAATATTGCAAGAAATCCATTTAGTCCTACTAGTCTCTACTGGTGATAAAGCTGGTCCTATTCCTCTACCTCCTCCCACCTGTAAATTTCTTTAGTTATTTACCTCGTTCCCTTTTGAACAGTACAATTGGAACTTCCATGTGAAGATTGGTTTTATTGCCAGTTGTTTTCATTCTATATCCCCAAGTTCTTGACCCTTCTGCCAAAGGGAGAAATTTCTATCTGTTGTCTATAATTTGAAATGTCTTTGGATCTCCTCTGAACCACTAATGTTCCATATTTCCTCACAGAACAGGAGGAGGTCAATTGGCCTATCAAGTCTGTGCCAATTCCTAGAACAATCCCAATGCTCTACTAATATTCCCTGTAATCTATTCTTTCTACATACGTATCAATTCTCCCACCCACCTACACTAGGGGCAATTTACAGTGGCTAAGTAACCTACCAACTCCCACAACTTTGTGGGAGGAAGTCAGAGCACCCTGAGGAAACCTACCTGGTCATAGGAAGAACATGCAAACTCCACACAAAACCAGAGATCTGTGTCGCTGGAGCTGTGAGGTAACAGCTCAATTAGTAGGGCCTTTATGCTGCCACAAAGAGAATCCAGTCTGTCCACTTTATATACACGAAGTCTCATCCCCGGAATCATTTTGATAAATCTCTTTAAATCCTTCAGGTCTTCGCATCTTTCCAGACGAGTGGCACTCGGAACTGGAAGCAGTACTCCAGTTGTGGCTGAACTAATGTTTTATAAAGACTCATCCTGACTTCCTTGCTCTTTAACAATATACGACAAGAGAAAATCTGGCTATCACCCTCTCTCAGTCAATGGTATTTCCATCACTGACTTCTCCACTGTCAATATCCTGGGGGTTACCATTGATCAGAAACTGAATGGGAGTAGCCATAAACACACCCGGTTGTGAATGGTGGTGGACAATTAAACACTTGTTTGCCCAGGCAGGACAAGCTTGGGTTGTTTTCTCTGGAGCATCGGAGGCTGAGGGGAGACCTGATGGAAGTTTATGAAATTGAGAGGCATTGATAGCTTAGACATGCAGAATCTTTATCCCAGCATAAGTTCAAATACTAGAGGACGTGCATTTAAGTTTAGAGGGGGAAAGCTTAACAGAGATGTGAGGGGCAATTTGTTCTTGCAGAGAGAGGTAGGTGCCTGGAATGACTGCCAGGTGTAGTGGTGGAAGCTGATATGATGGTGATATTTAAGAGGCTTTTAGATAAATGCAGGAATATGCAGGGAGTGGAGGGATATGGATCATGTGCAGGCAGAAGAAATTTAGTTTAATTTGGTATTCTTGGACGTGTACTAGAGATCTGTACGGACCAACCGGCTGGAGTATTTACGGATGTATTCACCCACTCGCTTCTGCTGTCTGAGGCTCCCGCCCACTTCAAAAAGGCATCTATTGTACCAGTGCCCAAGAAAAGTGACCTGCCTCAATGACTACCATTTGGTAGTGCTTACGTCAACTTAATGAAGCGCTTCTAGAGGTTGGTTATGGTGCGAATCAACTCTTGCCCCAGAAGTGACCTGGATCCACTTCAATTTGCCTACTGCCACAACAGGTCAACAGCAGATGCAATTTCTCTGGCTCTTCACTGTGCTCTGGACTATCCGGACAACAGGAACTCGTACGTCAAGCTGCTGTTCGACTACAGCTCTGCATTCAACACAATCATCCCATCAAGCTTTAAGACATGGGCCTCTGTACCTCCCTCTGCAACTGGATACTTGACTTCCTCATTGGCAGACCTCAGTGAGGACTGGTAACAACATCTCCTCCTCGCTGATCATCAACACAGGTGCACCTCAAGGCTGCGTGGTTCGCCCCCTGCTCGACTCTATACACATGATTGTGTGGTAAAGCACAGCTCCAATGCCATGTGTAAATCTGTTGATGACACCACTGTTGTTGGACGAATCACAGATGCTGATGAGTCAGCATCCAAGAGTGAAGTAGGACAATGGGTTGAATGGTGCTGCAACAACAACCTCTCGCTCAATGACAGCAAAACTAAAGAGCTGATTGTTGACACCAGGAAGTGGAAGGAGGGTGAACATGTGCCAGTCTACATTGGGGGATTGGCGGTGGAGGGAGTCAGCAGCTTTAAATACCTGGGCGTTAACATACTGGATGACCTGTCCTGGGCCCAGCAAATAGGTGCGATCACAAGGAAGGCACGCCCACGTCTTTAACTTCTTAGGAGTTTCGGCTTGTCATTAGACACTCCAACAAACTTCTACAGGTGTACTGTTGAAAGTATTCTGACTAGTTGCGTCATGGTCTGGTATGGCAATTTGAGTGTGCAGGAATGCAAGAAGCTGCAGAGAATAGTGGACTCTACCCAATACATCATGGGCATATCCCGCCCCACCACTGGTAGTATCTACAGGAGGCACTGCCTCGAGAAGGCAACTTCCATCATCAAAGATCCCCATCATCAGGGCCATGCCATCTTCTTGCTGTTACCATCGGGAGGCACAGAAGCCTGAAGTCCCACACACCAGCAGGAACAGCTACTTCCCTTCAACCATTCTGTTCTTGAACCAACTGGCACAATCCTAATCACAACAGTTTAGAAACACTATGATCACTTTGACGTTGCGCTAAAGTGGACTTTGTTTTTGTTCCAATTATGTTCTTCCTTGTTAAAAAATTGTTTAATTTATGATTTTCTTGTGCAAGCTGCTTATGATACGTGTCTGTGCTGCTGCAAGTAAGTTTTTAATTGCACCTGTGCATACATGTACTTGTGTATATGACAATAAACTCGACTTTGTTTGGCATAGACATCATGGGCCAAAGGGCCTCTTCCTCTGCTGTACTGTTCTATGTTCTGTGTCAGTTTGCTGGAGGAAGAGGAGGCTCCACGTATATCCCCATTCTCAATGATGTTGGACCCCAGCACACCAGTGCAAAAGACAAAGCTGAAGCATTTGCAAGAATCTTCAGCCAAGTAGATGATCCACCTCCTCCAGTGGTTCCTGGCATGACAGATGCCAGTCTTCAGTCAATTTGATTCACTCCATGTGATATCAAGAAATGGCTAAAGGCATTGGATATGGCAAAGGCTATGGGCCGTGACAACGTTCCAGTGATAGTACTGAAGACCTATGCTCTTAAACTTGCCATGCCCTTGGTCAAGCTGTTCCAGTGCAGTTACAACACTGGCATCTACCTGACAATGTGAAAAATTGCCCAGGTATGTCCTGGCCACAAGAACAGGACAAAACAAATAAACTATTCTTGAAGTGTAGGCAGACCATTGATTCACAGATCTTAGTGTTCTATTTTTCCCATAGCATGGTCCCACCAAACTGATGAATAACTGGATGAACTCCCATGGTGTTAATTAAGGCATTAAAGTTCTCCATACACAAGAGAAAATGACAATCTTGATTTCCTGCATAGGCAGATGATACTGCATTAAACATCTCATACAAAAGATAACAAGCATCTTTCTTCTTGAAAGATGTCACATGAGTAATGCACAGCTAGATTAAAGTTGCTTTTCCACAGTATATCGATGCTGGTGTCTGTCCATTGTGCCTGTATTCAATGTTACTTTTGCTTTTAATGAAAGCACTGTCACAACAGTGTATTCAGAATAACACATTTAACAAGTTAAACAGTCCATCGTCTCAAGAGCACAGTGATTTATATTTAAGTAGTTAAACTACTGAAGCTATTAAATCTACTATCCTGTATGGGTTTAGTGGCCACAGGTGATGAAATAGACTGCAGTGCCATTAATCCTCCAATCGCTATTCACAGATGCTGTCTAATCTAAACACTTTTCCAGGATTATTTTGCAGATTTCCAGCATCTGTAACATCTATCTTTATTATTAAATCAGTTTTTCATGGATATCACTTCAAATGGAGCACTGAGGTATTCTTGTTTTTTTTATATCGGAGTATGCTTTTTTTTTGCTTTACAACTGCAATAATCCTGGATGGCAGAATTTTGTGAGTGAGGTTTCGCCCTCCGATAACCAACAGGTCTTATTTTCACACAGAGCATTGTGAACTGTTTTGAGCTTTCTTTCACCTATTTGCTTGATATTTAAGCCGTGATCGCTGTACAGTTGAACAATGACCGGTGCATTTAAATGAGAACTAGGGTGATAAGCAGCTGGAACACTTGCAGCTGTAACTTGCTGCTTGAGCTGCTGGCTTGTTGATTGCACATTTAATACTGTAAAATGCTAAATACACGGATTTCATAAAAATTTGTAAGGCAACAGGATATATTCGAAATCCAGTTCAGACTTATGATCTCTGGTTGTCAGCAGTGCCTGACTGTTATCCCCCATGTTATTGTAAAAGATTGTGGGTTCAAGTTCAGACGCCCAAGCACAAAAAATGGCTAAAACCCTGGTACTGCAATGATGCAGATGCTGTCTTATCAATGAATCATTAAAATTTAAGCTCTGTTTGATTTTTCAGCTGAGTATAAATGATCCTATTCTTCTAAACATGTTTTCCCTAATGCCCTAGGAAAAACCTGGTATTACTAAAACAGGTTATCTGGACATCTTGCTGTATACAAATTGGCAAATGCTTTCTCTGTGGTTACGATGTACTGTATTTCAAAGATAATGAAGAAATTTGTCATGCCTTGAAATCTTGCATTTCTGGGTCAAGCTTTGAATAATGGGGATGTGAGAACTAAGAATTGAAGGATGCCTTGAGGACATTGAGTTTAAGCACATGATGGGACACTGGAGTTGTGTGGGGAATTGAAGCAATGTGAAATTCTTGGCTAACAGAGCCAGTGACTACCTCTTTGCAAAGCACTGGACACAGACTTGTGGTTCTCTATCCTCCTGCCCTCCGGGTGCTCCAGTTTCCTCCCACGTGCCAAAGATGTACTGGTTCGGAAGTTGTGGGCATGCTATGTTGGTGTCGGAAGCGTGGCAACACTTGTGGGCTGCCCCCAGACCACACTACGCAAAAGATGCATTTCACTGTGTGTTTCGATGTACATGTGACTAATAAAGAGATCTAGTATATAGGAGTTGGCAGAAAGTATCGGCCCTAAACATGAATGGATGGGATTGTTGTTTGATCATTTTTTAAAAAAAAAACTTAATGCCCCCAGGGGAACTAATATTAATTTCTCTTAACACACAATTGATGAATTAAATTTAGGTCATTTCTTTAAATTAAGAGGTGTCTTCATTTTTAGAATGGAAAAATAGAAACGTGCAGCACAAAAATGGGCCCTTTTGGCTCATCTCACCCATGTTGACCGTGATGCCTATATCCGCTAATCCTTTTTGCCCTCCTTTTTAGACCCATATCACTCAACATCTTTCTTCTCAAAGTATCAGTCCAATGCCTTTAAACGTAATTGTACCTTCCTCCACCCGGCAGCTCATTCCAAATGAAGACATGAGAGATCGCAGATGTTGAAATTTGGAGGAAAAAACAAGTTGCTAGAGTTTGTGTATCCGTGCTGTGTGACTCTATTACTCTAAATTCTAAACAATTATATGCAAAAGCAAATGGTGACTGCTTTCTCATCATTAAATTTTAGATGCTTTTTTTTCAGTAAAAGGATATTGATATGATCTGATGACATAGTCAACTGAAGTTTGTGGAACATAAGCTGTACAGGATAGAGGACATTTGTACTGATGGAAAACATGAACCATTATGCTAGCTGACCAAATTTCATGTGAGGGCTGTCATGCAATTTCAACCAAGCAAGTAGATTTAAATCATGAGAAATACATGGAACTGAAAAGTAAGTAGTATTCAATATCTACAAGATCTTTTTATTTCCCCTCCAAGAGGTGTGCTTGTGGCAGTTTTCGTGAAGTTTTTCTTTGCTGTTATATCTACAATCGCTGCGATCATTTTATTCTTACAAAACTTATTGGACTCATCTTTCTGATTGTTTGCTGCAGCCCTGTTGTGTAGAGTTTTTTTTTCATTGGCTATCCAGTCTCTCATGTATTCTGGAGAATCTCAGCTACTCTAACCAAAGGATTGAGATACTTCATATGTTTGTGCTTGGGATTCAAGGTTGGAGCTGGAAGTACTTGGATACTGTTCTTGTGCTGGCAGGAGCTGTCTATCTTTGCTAAGACTCTGCATCCACTGTCTTCAAATTGTCACTTTATTGGACACTTTTAGTCTGTTTTAGACTTCTTAGAAAGTATGGGAGCAATAACAGTCTATGCATTAATATGGACATACTGGATTGACTGCCCGGTGCTTAGCTTTTTGGCTTGCTGTTACTGTTCTGCACCCAGGCATTGTAAAGATAGACTTTAATACATTTTGTGACTTATGGAAACCCTCAACTTCTACAAAGCTCTACAGAATCTTGTCTTTCCAATTGTTACTTTATCTGCGGTTTTCTCAACAAATGTCACTTAAGTGACTTCTGCAGCAAATGTTGTAATAGGTGTTTTTGTCCAATATCCATTGTTTCATTCAGTGACAATTGTCTGAGTTAGTTTCAAATGAAGCATTGAACTAGTCACTATGTGGCAGGTGTGTTGTATTACAAAATTTTGCACAGCACCATTGTTTCATGTCTCTTCTCTTTCCATTACATTTTTGCTTTCTGAGATGCCAATAACTTTTGACTTACTAATCCATTCCAAGCCCTGCTCAACTTTAATACAGACAAGCTAATTTGGCTTCCCACTTTCGTGGCCCACTCATTGGATATCACGCTGGATCGTGGAACCATGCAGTAATTGAGGCCTGCCCTCTTTGATTCATACTACCATAGCATGTGTAAAATTGCTTAGCAACCAGAAACCATTTCTGCTATACTTAAAGTGGCTTTGTATATACAAAGCGGTGTGCAACTAAAATATGCAACTTGAGTCATAACTTGGTATTGGTGATGTTAGTAAACTATCGTACCCAAACTCACCCCAACACAGGACCTGTTACATGTGGCAGATGTCTGATGGATAGTATGAAAGGTTTCATTGCTATGAAAACTTTATGCTGCAATGTCCCTAATTCAGATGTTTTGTAGTGTGCAGATGTCACATGTCTCAAGTTTTTTTTAACATGGAATGGATGAAGCTGTTGTAAATTGTTCAGATTTCTTTAGACAGTTATAAATGTAACCCTTTGGATTCCAGGTGTCATCTTGCTTGGGTATTCCATTTGAATTTTTGTTCCCTTGATACTTCTCTGTTCTGATATCTTTTGATCTAGCATGTTAAGCAGCTCAGAAGAACAGTGAAGTGTTGATGGAAGCAACGACAATAAAGACCAGGATAAAGTGGATGACTTTTGAAATTGACTAATCCAGTAAAATATACTGTAATGTGTATGAAAATTGTGCACAATCCACCCCATCACTAATTATTGATGTCTAGAAACCCATTTCATTTCGAGGCCTATGCAGATTAGGTTTCAGAATTTTCCTTCATTGCATTTAATAGTGTAAGATTGTAATACGTTGTAAAATTCCACTAAGGACCATTGACAGAATTTATATATCTGGAAGTTGGAGTGTTCTTCAAAGCTTGTCTTCTCTAGAATCTCTCTCAAAATTGGGCATTCTGCAGATTTAATACTTTGGGGGATTGGGAAAACACATACCCAATGTATATAAACCTCTCAACCTGAATTTTCCAACCGTGTCCATTTCATTTGAAGTTGATTATTTCAGGTACTTTCTCTGTTGGAAATAAGTGCTGCTTTCAGCAACAGTATCTGCAGGCAGTTCAGCACAGGGCTTAGTTCTAAACCAAGGTAAAGAGTTTAAGTTGTTCCTGACTAACAGCAGAGTGATCAACTTGTTCAGCCGGTAGTGAATGCCTCCAATTCTGGCATCTTATGGATAATTCCAGAGAGGGGAGGACTTAGTTGAGGCGAGGAACACCCTGATGTACACAGGCTTTTCCCCCCCTCACACTATAAGAGCTAGTTTGTGCTTCTTCCTCTGGTTTTTCATAGAAATAAAACTTGCCACCTTGAACAGTGTGGAAGCAAGATGATCCAGGGACCACACTTGCCTTGGTGGGTGGGGAATTTGGAATGAAGTAAAAGACATCTGCAGCTCACCTGTTTGACATTTTATTCAAAAGGATCATTCTTTAAACTTAATGCAAAGTTGAGAAAATACATTTTTTTTTAAAAGGGCAAATGCAGTGGTTGTAAGGCTAATGTCTTGGTGATTTCTTCCTACTTGGTGCTCAACATTTTTAAAAAAATATCATTTCAGCATTAATAAATGACAGCTCAAAAATTAGCTGTTAAATTCCATTTGGTGGAATGGTGTTGAATTGTGGTTATTTTACAGTCCAGCTGCAAGAATTTGACAGAATAAAGGCAGGTACCCTAGAAATTGTTAAGGCTTCTATAGTGTTTGGAAATAATTCTGTTTTGCATCTTAAAATTCAAGAGCATGTCTCCAGGCTTGGAATAAGGGTTAATCTTTACACTCCCAGTAATCTCATCACAGTACACTTTGAAGGGCTTATTAATAGTGATTCTCATTATCATCTTCAAAATCTGCATCACAAACTGATGAATGATATGAATAGCAATCCAGTCCCTTTCATTAATTCAGAAGCTTGGAAATTCTAATTTTATCTGGTAACATCATCTGCTGCAAGTATCTCAGACACAGAACTCAGTAGTGAAGGTACCTCTCTGGCAGCTTGCTTTATAGCTCAGCGCTACTTGAATATGGATTGCGTCTCAAATCTATCTGTTGAGCTTTGTTACTGTACATTTGGAACATAATTACATGATAATTTAATACCCATGTCAACTTGCTATTTAACTTTCCGTTACCATCAATTATGACATGGTAAATTTGTTAGATTAAAGAAAGTAAAACACTATTGGGGTGAACTTGTTTCTCCCTTTTCAGATGGAATATGTGCTTGATACTTGGGACAATGAAAGCATACTTATTAACTTTCAAATGGTAATAAAATTGAGATTTCAAAAACAAGGTCTATGGGGGCAAAAACAACAGTTGGATAAATTTTGTTTATGGAAAAGGAATCCAGCACAGACATCTTGCAATAAGGTATTTATGTCAACACCATGCTACAGAGCAGGGTCATGCTGCTGTGTAATTACATCCTCACAGTTGTTCGTCTAAAGGCACAACATGGTGCTTGTTCAGTTTATCAGCCAACGAAAAGCCAGCTGTGATCCTGGCCAGCCTTGTCACACGTCAATATTTGTTATCCTATCACAGGCAGACCTTTTGGTAGTCATGGTATTCTTACACTTTGAGTAATTCAGCTTGGTGAATTTGCAAGCCATCAAGATTAGGAAGTTTTGAACTGGTTGAAATAATCTTGGTATTGTAGCGTGCACTGAACTTCAAATTCCACCAGAGCTCCTTAATGCCACATGCTGCCTAGTTGTCAAGGACAGTTACTCTCACTTCACTGAACTCACCTCTGGAATTTAGCTGGGGTCGATGTTTGGTCCAAGGCTGAGGTGAGATCTGGAATCAAACAATCCAGTGGAAACCCATCCTGGGCATCAGTGGGTGGTTTATTGGTGAGTAATTGTCACTTGATAGCACTGTCACTGACTGTTTCCATCACTTTGTGTAGACTGGATGGTAATTAGTTGGATTGGATTTGTCTTGCTTTTTGGGAACAGGACATAGCTGATCAATTTGTCACATTCAGTTGGATGTCAGTGTAACTGTAGTGGAACAGCTTGGCTAGAAGTGTGGTTATTCTTCAAGCCAGAGTTTTCATTACAACTACAGGGATGTTGTTTGGTCCAATAGCCTCAGCTATACAAAGGACAGTTTGAAAACACTAGCTACATAGGTGAAGGGACAGTGTGCACCTAGTAAGGTGGTTGAGCTACAAGTGGATTGGCCAATGCATTAGTACAATAAATGAGCTTTCAAAATTTGAGATCCAAAAGACTACCACTTGCTGTAAACATCATATGCTGTTGAGCACTGGAAAGGACAGGTATAGTTCAAGATAGCAGATTGTTCATATAGAACTAGTTTCTTCAAAGTTGGTGTTTTATAGATATTAAGTCCTTCCTGTTGAAACAGTTGAGTCCCTCCCCAACTCCTTGCTTCCTACAGTCATTGTGATTATGGCCCAAAAGACTGAGTTTGGTCAACTTGAGTGAAACTTCATGGTTGTATTGCTTGTCTTTTAATGTACACCTCAACAGTCATACCAAAACACTTCAATACATCTGAGAGGTAAAACAATTTTGACTTGAATTGTGGTGATCACTAGGAATGAGTAACAATATATTGCAAAGGTAATTACAAATGATTTGCTAATGTTTACGCCAAGATGAATACATGCCATGTATTATGACCAAACTTGAAGCAACCTTTCAATGTATTTCTTTAGGACACTTATTTATTATGATTTGAGGATTTTTTTCCAACATTTAAAGTGTGTGTGTACAGATTATTGTTTATAGTAACCAAGGCCACTAATCTTGTGGAATGACTTGGCATGAATGTTTAACTACGGTTGCTGATGACTATCCATGACACTATAAACAGATGAAAACATTAAATTCCAGTGAAGAGATGAAGCAAAAAAGTAAAACTGCAAATCTACCATGGTGTAGGGAAATGAGTCAAAGGATTTGCATTGAATTTTGTAAGTAATGAAATGCTAGAAACAGCAGAAGCCTAAAGACACTTGGGTCTAAGAACACAAATACAATTACAGAGACTTAAAGGCAAATCAAATACTGATCTGTTGCACCTGGCAGGCTGGAGTACAAAGAGGTGTCACCGCTGTGTCTCTGATACTTTTATTATGAGCCGTTCTGAGCACATTTTTAAAAGAATATATTATCCTTGGAGATATTGCAGTACAAAACTTAACAAAATTAGACTGCAAAAGTTAAATTGCAAGAGGAGGTTGTAGAAATGGGCTCTGTTACATTTGAACTTCAAATTACCTTGCTTTCAAAAGGTCGCTGTTCATCAAAATTAGGTAGGAACTATTTTGCTGGTTTTGGAATTCAAGGATGAAGAGTGAACAATTTCTTTACTCTGGCAAGAGTGCATCTTATATTAAAGTGGTCAAATTCTTTTTACTGAAGGAAGTAGAAAGTTGGAACTTGAATTAGCATTTTACAGATGTGAAATGTGAGCTTTTATCCTCCAAAAATACTGAGATCCAGGAAAAGCAGGAACTGACAGAATGGAAGGAAAGGGTGGGGGCTCTATTTTTGCCTTGTCCTGTCCCTATTTTCCTAATCATGGCAGATGAGTGGAGCGTAGGCATTCTGTTTGCCTGACTTCATGCGTCAGTGAAAAATTCTGCCTCCTGGCATACTTTTTTTGAAAAGCGTGCATGAAGTGGAGATAATTAATTTTCTTAATTGCCAAATGTTTTCATTCACAACAAATGAGAAATTGTATCTTTGGGCAAGAGATTGTGATAGGCATTTGTGGAGATTCCATGTCAATTGTTTGTTGATCTGAGCAGTACTTGCACAGTACCAATATTCTAGCTGCGACTAAGATTGAATGTGAAATAAATCTCTTCTGTTTCAAATGCTTGAACCTGTTTGCAGAGTTGAGTGGAGTTCCAAGACCTGTGCATTTAATTAAAGGGAACTTAGTAAAGCAAGCAGTATTATACCTTATTGTTATTAAGCTAATCATCATATATAGTATGTGTTAGTATTGTGTAAGGTGAAAATAATATGGCCCAAAAATGCCAATTTTACAGATGAGGTTTACAGTGGATCTTTTGAAGATATTGGTTGATTGGTGCAAGCTTGCTCCTATCCAAGCTGTACAGGCATCAGAATGAAGTATTCACAAATGAACAGAATTTTGTGATAGTGATACACACAAGAAAGTACAAGCCAGACTGCTCCACCTGGTCCCTTTTGACTTGCCTCACAGTTCAATAGGATCATGGCTGATCAACTCTTCTGTTCCAGTTCCAAATAGCCCTCAATTCCCTAATGATTCAAAAATGTATCTGCCTCCACCTTAAATACTTATACTAAGTTAGCCTCCACAATCTTCTTTATGGAGAATTTCCAGAGATTTACCACACTAAGAAGAACTCCCTACACCCTTCAGTTTTAGATGACAGCCCCCTAATCTTGTAACGTCCATGCAAGCTTTTGTTGACCAGAATCAATATTTCATTGCTGAATAGTCCAAATATTTGAGTCTTAGCAAAACTAAACACTTTGGGTTACATCTTTCTTTGCTGAGGGATTGAACACATCTATGGATGTGTTAGGTTTGTACCTTTTTAGATTACTTGGTTCTCATTGGCAAAATTTCCAAAAATAGCAATTGGTAATGATGATGAGGGAAGTTAGACATCTGATGTCTGCAGTCTGAATGAAGTGGCAAGCAAACATATCTTCCAAGATTGGAGAAGTGCCATTTTGAGTGGTTGAAAGCTAAATAAATTGGAGAAAATACTGGCTGAAAATTGGATTAAGGAAGAGAGTTTTTTTTAAAAATCATCTGTCCTTGCTTGAAGTTGCTTTATCCTTTGTTAAACTGACACAACACGTACTTTATCAGCCAATTAAAATGTATATCCTTAGTTCACTGCACATCAAAACACTTTACATTTGTGTGCACATTCATATATATGCAAATCGTGTAATGTCTCAAATTGGAATACCACAAGGTGTGTCCCACCAGACAGTCTGTTAAGTAGGGTTGTTTGTTTTTGGGTGAAGTGGATTTGTCATGTATGCTGATTTTGCTTCTAAATGTATCTGGCAGCTGGAAACAGTCACATGTCATTACTTAAGCTTGACGTCGCATTAAAGCCAATGAAGCTGTGTATTATGGCTAGCTGGCGTAAGCTGCTGCAGTGCATGCTATTGGAAACTGTGGACTGGCTTAAGCTCAATGTCTAATATTGGTTGACTCAATTTGCTTCAAATATGAGCTCAATTCTAATTCTTGCAATGGGATTTGAGGATTCCAAGATGAATGTCAATCATTGTCATAAAGCACATGTATGGCACAATTCTGAGTAAAGTGTTCTGAACTGAGTAAGTCCTGGATGCGTAGTGGCTTTGCATTTGAATGGGGGAAAGAAGCAAAGTGGAGTTTGAGTGCCTTACTCTAAACCACATTTGCTGATTCCTGCTGGAAAAAGGAACATTTCTGACTATCAGATCAGAATATCACTGAAAGCTGCACAGTTCAGCTGTATATAGCCAACATTTTGGTCAGCTTGTGAAGAATATCCTTGGGGGTTGGACAAGTTCTCTTTTCTTTTTTGGAATTGTACTCATTGCTGTAGTCAACAAATTTAGAGATGATTAAATATTCTGTTATTGATTAAATGGATGTAGACAGAAGCTGTCATGCTGTGCAGCCAAGGGATGATTCCTTGAAGGCATTTTCATTTGTTCTGTTCTGCTGTCACTGACCACAAACATTGGTGAAATGTTGTTGATGACTTCATAACTGAGTTTATTGTCAGGAAATCACTTCATAGTAAACTGATAAAAATAAATTGTGCTTAAATTAATGTACAAGTAAAAGGGCACTAATATTTAAGTTTAATTATTTAATTAAATGGTTACTTATCACAATCTGATTCATTAAGGGAATGTGGTTATTGCTGACAATGTTTATTCCCCTCCCTGAGCTTTAAGCTGATGAGACCACGTATAAATTACTGCTGCCCTGCTGCATGTACTTACACAGGACTATTAGGCTGAGTTCCAGGACTTGGAACAACTGTCAGTATTTCCAAATGGGGAAATGACTTGGTGGGAAGCTTGCAGGTCATGGTGTTCCCATGCACTTCCCTGTTTCTCTTGGTGTTATGATTGAGTTGGGAGGTACTGTTAGAGTGGCCTTGGCAAGAACATGCTGTATATTTTGTAGATGGCACAAACTGGAGCTGTGGCTTATTGGTGAAAGTTGAAGAAGTTCCATTCAAAAGGCTTTGTCCTGAAATCTCCAATTGCTTGAGTTAAGTTCATCCAAGCAACTGGAGGATATTACATTACACTCCTGTGCCTTGCCTGTGGGGAAAAGCTCGGAAGAGTCACCACAGTCTCTCTCCCTCTTTTCTGCCCGTAGATATTGTGGTTATGTTTATGTTCAGTAATAACCATTCCAGGATGTCTGTATGCAACTTGTAATTTTTTTTATGTAGACCTGATTTAAAAGGAGCTTCACTTTGGGATGTAAGGGTAGTTTTTCTACCGAAGAGTTTTAACTTTACAATGGAGTATTTAAACTGCTTGTGGACATTTCCACGTTCCCGTGGATTCTGAAATTAATCTCTTGTAGTTAGGCTGATATATATTCTCTTGAAACATAGAGTTAGGGCATTTGACCCATTGTCAGTTCCAGCTCTGAGAAATGCCATCAATCTCATTACCTTGCATATTTCTATGTAACCTATTCTCTGTCAGATGCCAATCAACTCCATCCTGATTCTCCTACCATTCACCTACATCAGAGGTAATTCATGATAGCCAGTAAACCTACCAACCATCATGTTTTTGGGACCTGGGAGGAAACAGTGCATGTGGTGGAAACTCTCATGGTAACAGGGAGATCATCCACACTCCACACAGACTGCATCGGAGGTCGGGATCAAACCTGGGTTGTTGGAGCTCTGAGGTTGCAGTGTGACCTGCTCTGCCACTGTATCACAGCAATCTCTTTCCCCCAATTATTTCCTCTTCTCACTCCCAAGTTGATCGGCGTGCTTGAGGTTTGGCTTTTAATTCATTGTGTTCTGCCTGCTATTTTAACCAGAGGTCTGTACACCAAAGCTGCTTTGTTTTTAAAGCCTGGCCAGTTGAGCATGAGAAGAGACCTAGAAGTTATGGTTCAACTCCTGATGACTTTGTGGGTCAAGGCTTAAAAGGTTGTCGCATCCTTGTACCCTTTCCCATCTCTCAGCTCCTTTCAGGAGCCACTTGCTACAACTTGAGAGGAGACAGGTTATTTGTAGCTGATTTTGGCAGGGGGTGAACTTCTTGGCAAACTTGGAACAGTTTGTCTGACCCTTTCCACATGATTCCTCAGAATTTGGAGTTGGGTCTTTGCAACTACGTAAGCTGCAGCTTGTTCATGCAATAGAATCGGTATAATTAATACTGAAGTATGATGTGCAATTTGTTGTTTTGCAGCAGCAGTACAGTGGAAAGACAATCTATAGATTACAAGAATAAATAGCGCAAAAAAAGGAATAGAGGTAGTGTCCATGAATCATTCAGAAATCTGATGGCGAAGGGGAAGAAGCTGTTCTTGAATTGTTGAGTTTGGGTCTTCAGACAAATGGGCTAAAGGGATGAGGGCTTTGGGAGGATGGAATTGAAGCGAGTGCCAAGTGTCAAGCTCTTTATCTGTGGCATGGAGGTTTCTCTGTTCCCCATGACCCATATTCAACATTGAAATGGGAAGACATGAAAATAAGATGTATAGAAGAGATAAGAAGAGACTCTGCACAAATGAGATCACAAGATCACAAGATCACAAGATAAGGGAGCAGAAGCAGGCCATTCGGCCCATCGAGTCTGCTCCAAGGAAAAGGGAAAAAGAAATGGGGTGGGGAAAAAAAGAGAGAGAAAAAAAAAACTATTCTAATCCCATTTGCCAGCCTTATCCCCATATCCCTTAATACCCTGACTATTTAGATATCTGTCTATCTCCTCCTTGAACACCCCCACTGATCTGGCCTCCACTGCTGTGCGTGGCAAGGAGTTCCACAATTTCACCACCCTCTGGGTAAAGAAACTTCTCCTCATCTCTGTCTTGAAACTGTACCCTCTAATTCTAAGATTGTGCCCTCTGGTCCTGGACACGCCCACCAAGGGAAACAGCCTAGCCACATCTACTCTATCCTTACCTGTCAACATTTTAAATGTCGCTACGAGGTCCCCTCTCATCCTTCTGTACTCCAGCGAGTACAGTCCAAGAGCCGACAAACGCTCATCATACTTAAGCCCTTTCATTCCTGGAATCATTCTCGTAAATCTCCTCTGAACCCTCTCCAACGTCAGCACATCCTTCCTAAGATGCGGGGCCCAAAACTGCGCACAGTATTCCAAATGAGGCCTCACTAGCGCCCCGTAGAGCCTCATCAACACTTCCTTACTTTTATACACTATACCTCTCGAGATGAATGCCAACATAGCATTCGCTTTCTTAACCACCGATCCAACCTGGTGGTTAACTTTTAAGGTATCTTGTATAAGTACCCCCAAGTCCCTTTGTACTACCGCACTATCAATCTTCTCTCCTTCTAGATAATAATCTACCCGCTTATTTCTACTTCCAAAGTGTACAACTGCACATTTCTCAACATTGAATCTCATCTGCCATTTTCTTGCCCATTCTCCTAAACTGTCTAGGTCCCTCTGCATTCTTTCTATTTCCTCTATGCTCCCTACTCCTCCACTTATCTTGGTGTCATCCGCAAACTTAGCCACACAACCATTTATTCCATCATCCAAATCATTGATGTACAAGGTAAAAAGGAGAGGCCCCAACACCGACCCTTGCGGCACACCACTAGTAACCGGTAACCAACCAGAACGAGATCCTTTTATTTCCACCCTTTGCTTCCTGCCAACCAGCCAATTCTCCACCCATTTTGCTACCCTGCCCATAATTCCATGACCTCTCATCTTATTAATCAGTCTCTTGTGAGGCACCTTATCAAAGGCCTTTTGAAAGTCTAAATACACAACATCTACCGCCTCTCCCTTATCCACCCTACCTGTGATTTCTTCAAAAAACTCCAATAGGTTGGTCAGACAGGACCTCCCCTTCACAAAACCATGTTGACTAGGTCCTATCTTGCCTTGCGCCTCTAGGTATTCGGTAACCTCCTCCTTGAGGATAGACTCCAATAATTTTCCCACCACTGACGTCAGACTAATAGGTCTGTAATTGCCTTTGTGCTGCCTCCCACCTTTCTTATATAACGGAACTACATTCGCTACCCTCCAGTCCTCCGGAACCATGCCAGAATCTATCGATTCCTGAAAAATAATCGCCAACGCCTCCGCTATCTCCACAGCCACCTCCTTCAGAACCCGGGGATGCACCTCATCCGGTCCGGGAGACTTATCAGCCTTAAGCCCCTTTAGTTTTCCAAGCACCTTCTCCCTATTAATCTCAATTGAACTCAGCTCCAATTCGTGAGACTCCTGACTAATGGGCACATTGCTTATGTCCTCCACGGTGAAGACCGATGCAAAATATTCATTCAATTCCCTTGCCATCTCACTATCATCCATTATAATACCTCCTGCACCGTTATCAATTGGTCCTATGTCAACCCGTGTCTCTCTTTTATTCCTTATGTATTTAAAAAAACTCTTAGAATCCTTCCGAATGTTGTCCGCCAGCTTCCTTTCGTAACTCATCTTTGCTTTCCCTAATGACCTTCTTAGTTTCTCTCTGCAGATTTTTAAAAATCGTTTCCAAATCTTCTGTTTTCCCACTAATTTTTGCTACTTTGTACGCCGCCCCTTTTTGCTTTTATTTTATCCTTCACCTCCCTCGTTAATCCACATCTGTGCCTTTTTCCATTCAAAACCTTCTTTTTTCTTGGAATATATCTGTCCTGCATTGTCCTTATTTCTTGTAGAAATTTCTCCATTTTTCCTCTGCCGTCCCTCAGCTAACTTACTCCTCCAATCAATTTGGGCCAACTCATCTCTCATACCTTTGTAATTTCCCTTATTCCACTGAAATATCGATACACCAGTTATCAGCTTCTCCTTCTCAAACTTGAAACTAAACTCAATCATATTGTGATCACTTGTTCCCAGTGGTTCCTTTACCTTTAGTTCCCTAATCAGGGGAAAAATCAGGCAAAACGTGTGATGTGCATTGAGAAAACTGGATGGCAAAGATCACGTCTGAACTGGAGGGAAAAAATAAGTTTCCAAAAGTTCAATGTATTTTCACTGTTGAGTAATGTGCCAAGACAACTTGTATCCTGCAGAAATGCAAGGCGATATTTGGTTCCTCTGACATTTAGCCTGAGTTGAACTGGGTTTTAGTACCTGATGATGGTACAGCATATTTTAATTGAATTGTTATGTCAGGGTTAGGGGTTAGACAGCCAAGATATCAGAGCAAATAAAAAGTAACTAGACTTCACCTTGGTTTAAGAAGACCTTGAAGTGGTCAGGAAGTTAACAGGCTGGATCCTGAAGTCGTGATTCGGAGTGCAATGGATAGTGTCAACAGGACAGAATGTTCCAGATGTCTTGAACAGGGCACAAAATCTTCACACAAATGATCCCTGGACATTGATGTCAGAATCCCTAAGTTGACATTTTCTTCTGTTTGATGAACAACATGTTCAGTACAGGCAATTCCTATATTACAGGGGGTTTGCATTCTATGATGTGATTTTCTGTAAAGTGAGGCTGTGTCATCTGCGCAAGCATCAAGAAATGCGAGTTGGCAAAAAAATAAATTGTGTTTATTTGTTTACTTTTCATAAGAATGAATTTTTATTCTGTATCTCAGATTTTTGATAGTGATTTGTGAATTCTGTAAGAGTGAATTTCCGTTACTCAAACTGCCGTAATGCGGGAGTCGCCTTTACTGTGTGTAAGTAACATAAGGGGACATGTTTCCTTCTGCCACGTGGTCAATAGTGACTTTTATAGTTGGAAAACGTTATGCGTGTCAAGCAGTTGGAGGGTGTTGAATTTTATGTGGTCATATATATTATCATGGTTCATTGGGCTCCAGCTTGAAAACAGCAAAGGTCACAATCTAAAGGACATTATCTCTGCAGTACTGCAGCTAGTTCTGTTTGTTTTTCTGCATTTAAGATGCACAAAATTAGGCGCTGCACATTGTTTTGCTGGGCCTTTTGAGTTAGCTCCCATGAAATTTCAACACAATGGATAAAGAGGAAAAAAAGAAAGCACACGGCTAGTATGGAGACCTAAAGACGGCCTTCTATATTACTCCTCAAGAGTATAAGAAGTGTCGGGAGGTGCTTAAAAAGGTAATTCGGAAGGCAAAGAGAGTTCATGAAATGTCACTGACAGACGGTATTATGTTAAATCCAAAGGCATTTTGTATGTATATTAAAGGCAAAAGGATGAGCAGGGAAAGATTAGGGCCCATTAAAAATCTGTGTGGAACCAGCAGGTTTAGGTGAGGTCCTAAATGAATACCTTCTATCAGTATTCACAAAGGTGAAACCACTTTGTAGTTGGAGGATTCAGTGAAACGGATGGTGAAAGTCTGGTGCGGGTCTCCGTAAATGAAGAGGAGGTATTTGATGCCTTAGTAGGCTTAAAGGTGGATAAATCCCCAGGACTGAATGAGATTTACCTCTGGCTGCTATGGGAGGCAAGGGAAGAGATTGCTGAGGATCTGACTGAGATTTTTAAACCTTTGACCACTGGTGAGGTACCAGAAGATTGAAGAATGGCAAATGTGGACCTCCCTTTTCAAGAAGGGCAGCAGGGAAAAGCCTGGCAATTACAGCCCTGTAATTAGTACCAGGGAAGTTATTGCAAAACATTCTGAGGATTAATGATTACTTGCAAAGGCAAGGACTAAGTGGAAATAGCCAACATCCTGTCTGGCCAATCCAACTAAATTTTTTATTAGTTGGGGCATTGAATACAAGAGCATGGAGACTATGCTCCAACTTTATAAAACATTGGTCAGACCTCGGCTGGAGTGCTGCGGCAGTTCTGGTCACCACACCTTGGGAAGGTGTGATGGTGCTTGAGAGGGTGCAGAGGAGATTCACCAGGATGTTGCCTGGGATGGAGCATTTCAGTTATGATGAGAGGCTAATTCTGTTTTCCTTGAAGTGGCAGAGGTTAAGAGGCGACATGATTGAGGTATGTAAAATTATGATGGGTATAAACCGGGTAGACCGCAGGAAGCTGGTACCCACATCAGACGTAGATAAAACTAGGTGATGTAGATTTAAGGTAAGTGGGAAGAGATTTAGAGGGATCAGGGGCCTTTTTTACCCAGGGATTGGTGAGTAGCTGGAATACACTGCCTGAGAGTAGTGGAAGCAGAGTCGCTGACAGCATTTCAGAAGTTTCTAGATGAGCACTTGAATTGCCTAGGCATGTGCTGGAAGATGGAATTAATGTGGATGGTCGCCACTGGTCAGTGTGGATGTGGTGAGCTGAAATCCTGTTTCCATGCTGTATTACTCTGAGGACATGACTGTACAACATTGCAGGAGTGATTAAAATACATTGATGTGAAAATCAAGTTCAACAGTGTCGGATAAAGTAATGAATTGAAGAATTACATCGCATCTGATGTGCATTAAGCAGCGTGATCCTCCACTGATATATTGTTGACGTGTGTAATACACAACTGTTAAGAAATTGGAATTTAAAGCCATTTTGTCGCAGTAGCCAAGTCAATATTGGTGAAACATTCAGACATGAAAGTTATTTAACTTAACCTCAAATGTTAGACTTAAGCATTTAAGTAAATTTCAAATTTAGTCTAAGTTTGAACACACAGATTGAGTGCTATGAAGTTGTAAAGTGTGGTAATTATGCAAATCTTGGCATCAGTGAGCCACTTCATTCAACTGTTCTTTCAAAATTAGATTTGAAGATCCAATACACCATTTTGCTTTTCCTCTAAAGGATAGCTAAATTTATCCTTTTAAGTAAGCAATATTAATAAAAAATAGTTGTATCAGTGCGTGTAGGATTTTTAGCAATCTGTGCTTAATATGCCTATTAAATAGTATATAATTTCATCTATTGCAAGCTAGGCTACAAATGGAATTGTAATATCCCAAAGAACTTCTACACTCCAAACTTCAATTATAAAATTGCAGTCCTGAAGCTCTGACTTAAATAGGCAAGAGGATAAGAAGGTTAAATTGTTTCTGTTGCTATAATTTAGTCTTAAGTAACTGGCTTCATGTTCGAGATCAAAAAAAAAGTCTCATGGGTTCAAGGTTGCTGGTGCAGGTTTTGAAAATTCCAGGTTTTAAGAGAAGCTCAGTCTTGAAAATGAAATTTGAGATGCTCTTAAACTCCAAGCAATTTCCCTTTTGAGTGTGGGAGTTGGTTATTATTCTCCATCACTAATTGAATTGTGATCAGCCTTGAAATTCTACAGTTCATTTCATTGAAGTTCTCCCCCACAACTGGTTGGAGTTGCATAATTTATACCTGGCAACAATGCAGAAGGAATGGCAATGTATTTCGAAGTTGTGGTGCGAAACATGGAATTTACTTACGGCATTCCTGTGCACCTCCAATGTAGGTAGAGTGAGAAACTGCAGTCCATTTTATAGATTTATACACACTGCAACCAGGTGGTGAATGAAATGGTTGATGGGTGCCTGTCAGGTGAACTACTTTGTCCTGGAAGTGCACTAAACGTAAACGTTGCTGAACTGTTGGTCATACAGGCAAGTGGTGCATTCCATCACACAGCAGATTCTGGGACTGGATTGCATTGAACCAGCAGGAAGCTACAGTTTTTTTTATCCCTAGGAGTCGTTAACACCATGAGTCATACTTACAGACAGAGTAACACTGTACATTTGAGTTAGATACCAAAAATATCCAAACATGTTGTGGAGTGACTAACCACCTTATTTTCCCCTTTTCTCTGAGAGAATTACACTTGGGCTCCACTACTGCAAGGCATAAAACATCAGTTCCTCACTTTGATTAATTATATAATATCATTAAAAAAAATAGGCTGCATGAATTTGAGGTGTTGTCTCATTGGTATTATTTCCAACAAGGTACCAGACCGTTTTCCTCATTGAACAATAGGAGAACAAAGTTTTTTTTTATCCTAACAATAATGAATTGTACATCTTAAATATATTTGAACTTGGCATGAAATACACTAGATTTGTGAATTTAAAGTGGCAAAGTTAAAAATTGCATTTCCCTGATAGCAGCTCTCATGGGAGTCACCATGGACCCAATGGGTTGAAAGGCCTCGGATCATTATTTAAAAAAAAGGAGATGGCACTGAGCCATCAGTGTACAGCAGAAAAGTGAGGGAAGGGTCTGAAGTAGGAAAGGTACAGTGTTAACCTAACCTTCGTGTAGGTTCCACTCGTGGCTTTCTGTAGCAATTTTTTTTGACGAAAGTGAAAAGGGACAAGTTGTCCAGCATGTGAACAAGTCAGTGAGGTGCAAGAGGGTGTTGGAGTGTCACTGGTTGCCTCTCCAATTTTAGAAAGAAGCAACGGTTGCCCTGCTGGACAATGGAGGTTATGTCTTTAGGCAGCTGGGCCAAGAAATTGGAAACTGAGGTGGAGTAGTGCATCAGAAGAGGAGAGACTAAATAAGGAAGAAAGAAAAGTCAGAATAGGGTTAGGAGATGAAAATGCCTACAGAGCAGTCTTGCTTGTGGATCTTTTGAAGCATACCTTGTAGACTGTGTTGTGAAGGGAAGACCTCCAGAGACGATGCAGTCAGTTACTGCTTTCCAACGATAGCCTGGTGCTTGGTGGCGATGTGGTGGTGTGGAGGGAGGTTTGAGGACGTCTTACGACTGTAGGAGCACCCCTGTCTTCACGTATGCCCCCTGTTGGGATTAGTCCTTGGAGGAATATTTCCACTTCACTGACTCTCTTCTGAACCTGCAGCACTCTGGTAACGAACGACCAAACCTATCATTGCCATTAAACCTGGGGTCATGACTGAAGCTGTGGTTTGATGAAACAACAGCTGAGCACAAGCTCTCCACCTCTGCTATTTCTTCCCTCATCCAGTCTTTTCCCGCTGACATCAGCAATTTCATTGATGCCCTCTTCCACTATGACAATTCTCACGTCCTAGCTCCGACTAGCTCTTGTCCTGGATGTGCGATAGTTCCACTCCACCACCGGCATGCCTCTGTCGCTGTTGCTGTTTTCTTGAATAGAGCTTAACTGGTCCCTTTCCATCACTGTCCCCTGCCTTGCTGAACTTTTTCTTGCATTGAGACTTTCCCCAATTCCCCTCACTTCATCTAAGTAGGATGTTGCTATGTGAATCTGCCTTTGTTCCACAGAGCCCACAAACAGAAATGGCTTGGACGTGATACAGCTCCAGCCTGGCCTGGTCCCTTCACTTCCTGTAGCATCTGCCTTGACTAAAATGATATAATATTTCATTGTTTCCTCCCGGATGTTTTGTATGATCCATTTCTGGCACTTCTCCTTTTCAGGAAAGAAGTTTTCTACTCGGTGCCTTCAAGGATTCTCTTGCATTTCCCCATCTCTGTTTGTACTGTTCAGGCTATGCAACCTTTCACTCCATTGCTTCCAATACTGATTTCCTTTGTAGATTCCTATTCCCCTGCATCATCAATGACAGGCTGTGTTCTTTCCATGACATTGTCTTGCCCTTTATTTCCATTCCCAGAAACAGGCTAGAATTCCCCCTTGTCCCTGTTTCCCTTGTCACCAGTCTCGCATTCAACAGATGATCCTTGTTATTTCCAACACCTGCAGGATGCCACTATCAGATGTGTCATCAACTCCACACACTGTTCCCTTGCTATCTCCTCCAGTCTCCATTCTCCTTGCACTGTCACCTCCACTCTCCCCACACCAGAGAGTCCAAACACTTGGAATGAAAAGCAGCCATTTGCTTGCACTTAGTTTTGTAATTCTTTGCTGCTTCCAATGTGATTGTCTCGATGTTGAGACCAAATGTATTGATTATGGCTTGGCAAGAAAACCTGTGTTCAGTCCATTAGTGTGGCCCCTGAGATTCAACTATCGTATTAATTTTCCCACTGCACTCCCACACACACCTCCGCTAACCAATAAAGGTTACCAAGAGCCCCTCATCTGTCTGGGCACATAGCAGCATCCTCCACTTAACCTGAGATAGTTTAACTTTTGTTTCAACATTTGCCATTCATAATTCTGTCATTTCCTTCAAAATAATTAATTTCAGTTAATTATTTTGCATGATCACTTTTTTAATATTGTTAACTTGCATTATAACCCCTTTAATTAGCTAATCTGCACTGGTTCCCCATCAAAGATCTTGCATTCCCCTCCCCCCACTGCTATCTCCATTCCTCATCTGGTTTTCTCCGTGGCCTTGACCTGAAACATAAATTTGCTTCTTCCAGGGATCCCAATTTGCTCATTTGTTTTCTTTTGCTCTGCAGCTGTTGTTTGGCAGAACCAAGACCTGCCATCAGAGGGCGCTCAAAGTTTGGCAATACCTAGTGTAAAAGGCCGCACGTTGAGTTTACCACAAGATTTAAAACACAAAACGATTCAAGCAACTAGAAATTTCATAACCTGATGTTCAAACTTGCTCAAATACATTTTGAACCTGATGCTCAAATACGAGTTCAAACCTGATGTTGAAACTCGCTGTTTCTAGTGAAGTAAAACTCCTTTTGTAGATTACTCACAATAACCCAAAAATATTTGAACAGGATGACAATAAGTTGAACTGTAAAGCAATCATTGCCTCAATACAATTATTTACATGCAAGAATAAGGTTCAATGGTTTAAGCTCAATTACTGGCTGGGGAGTTTGTAAATAAATTCATAATAACAGCATTGAGTTGGGCCTTGTATTTGAGAGCACATCAAAAAGCAAACTCCAGCTGTGGGATATCGAAGATTAATAAATAACACTGGAAACAGTTAAGTGGTTGGATCCCATCTGTGAAGTGAGAAACAGCTATTGTTTCGTGTCAGTGATCTTTCATCAGAATTTGGAAAAATCAGTAATCGTTGTTGAAGACGTGTGAGAGGAGTGGAGAGACGTCATCTGGGATTGGATGGAGACTGAATGGAATTTTCACATTCTCCTTGTGTATGGATTTCCACCAGTGCTCGAATTTTCTCCCACACCCCCAGGATGAGCTGGTTGGTTTCTTGGCCACCAATATTGCCCAGAGTGTAGGTGGGAGAATCGGGGCAGAATTGATAGGCATGTAAGAGATGAGTTATCGGGAAACAAGTGTGGGATTGGAATTGCTCTGAGAGTTGACAGAGCCTTGGTAACCTCCTTGTGCCATAAGAAAATATGGAGGAAATGGGTCCTTGGGAATGGTGGGTGGGGAGGGGAAGATATTTGGTGGTGGTGGTATGTCAAAGGGGGCAGAATTTATGGATGATGATTGGTTGAGTGTGCAGACTGATAAGATGGCATTTGAAGGCAAGGGAACCTTTATTGTTCTGGGTGGGAGGAGAGGGATGAGAACAGCATGAAGGTGCAGGGAATGGGACAGACACAGTTGAATGTCCTCTCTCCACTCCAACTCCATGGGTAGCGGAGCACAGGAGGAAGGGGAGCAAGATGGAGACTTTCAATTTCAAACATGGGTATGAAGGAAGAGTTTGTTTTAGCTACTGTGATCCTTGTACAATTTGTAGTTACTCAAGTTTGGTCTGGGAAGTGTATATTCCTTCAAGTCTGTTAATTCACCTGAGAATCAAGCGATAGAATTGAGCACAGTAATGTTTATTCATAAGTTTAAGATTACTTACTAAGTAAGAACACTTGTTATGAAACTTGCATGTGAGACAGAAGTAGGCCATTGAGTTACAAGACATGGTTGCTAAATGTTTTCAGAAAGGGAGTACATGGTCCAGATGTGTGGTGGTAGTTCTAAGACATGATACTTTTGAAGTTCTAAGTGCTTTTCATAGCCTATTGCAACCTAATTCTATTAGTTTGAAGTAACATTTAATGTTCACTTGTTAAGCAAAAGCCCTGAAACTTGAACAAAGTCCTGAGGAAACACATTACAAGGTGTAATGTGGATTGCTCTTGACTGGATCTTATGTTTGAATCATAATCTAAATGGAATGCGCTAAATGTTCTCTGGATTGATCAACATTCAGAACCTGATGGATTATACAGTGAATAAATTTGTTTCTTGAGGTGATATTACTTGTGAAAACAAATTGAAACTGGTTTGGATTTTCTAGTTTGCCATAATGTGAAAATCTCAGCATTTTGCATCAGTTCATGCAGTGGTGCAAGTTAAACATTTCAGGATGGTATGGAGAACATCAGCATTGAAGCCCTGCACAACCAGCAGAAGCAGCGCTTGACCTCACGACTTCCCACCTTCTCACCTCATCAGCCATCTTCTGTCCCATCCGTGGCTCCCACATTGGCCTCGTTCAGCACCTCAGAATCCACAAGTTGAAGCAAGAAATTCTCAATCCCAATAGTATTGGTTCATTATTGTCATTTGTACCAAGGTAAAGTGAAAAACTTGTCTTGCATACTGATTGTACAGGTCAATTCATTACAAACTGCAGTTACATTGAGTTAGTACAGAGTGCATTGAGGTAGTACAGGTAAAAACAATAACAGTACAGAGTAAAGTGTCACAGTTACAGAGAGAGTGCAGTGCAGGTAGACAACAAGGTGCAAGGTCACAAGGTAGATCGTGAGGTCAGAGTCCATCTCATCGTATAAGGAACCGTGCAATAGTCTTATCACAGTGGGATAGAAGCTGTCCTTACGCCTGGTGGTATGTGCCCTCAGGCTCCTGTATCTTCTGCCTGATGGAAGAGGAGAGAAGAGAGAGCTGTCTAGGAAGATGACAACACTGGAATCCACGCTTCAAGGGCAGAAGCAGCTTGTTATACCTTAATATCTCAGTGTCTCCTTAAAGGAAATAGTGGCTTAGACCAGGAAAGAACAGTATGAACTGTGGTATAATTCGTAACTGGAAACCTGTCTGTTTGATTTCAATAACAAAATTACTGCCGTTTAGATAGGCTGCCACCGATTATTGCCTGGTCTTCATGTGAAGATTGGAAGCATGCGTCAAGTGTAAGGGGACAGCTACCATCTATGGTAGGTTTCTCCATCGTGGATTACTGTCTTTTGTCAGCTAGGGGTGTAATGGTAGTCTTCATTCACCTTGCATTAGCTAGATAGGACATCTCATCCACAAGGGAATTCAGCTATGAACCAATGTTCTGTAGCAGCTATCCTCGTCCAAGCAATAGGCTATGTTGGGTCATATTTTGAATACGCTTTCAACACAGCTAATTGTCAGCTTTTATTCGGTGAAGTTGCTTCATTTTCTTGCAATTTAACCCCTCCTCCTCAATGCTGGCCTCAAATGTACAATCTATAATTCTGGAGGAAAGACCCATTAAATACAGCAAAAGGAAAAGCAAGATAGATCAGCTTCGGAGATATCTGCTTCAGAGAGACACAAGAGACTGCAGATGCTGTAATCTGGAGCAAAAAAAACAAACTGTTGAAACAAACTACAGGTCAGGCAGAGAGATGGTTGATGGTTTGGGTTGAGACCCTGCATCAGGATGGAGTGTAGAGGGGAGATAGCCAGTATAAAGGGGTGGGTGGGAGGGATAGGGCAGAGGCTGGCAGGTGATGGGTGGAACCGGTTAAGGAGGGAGATTCTGGGCAGATGGAGCTAGATGGAGGAGGGGAGGGTGGAATTGGGAGACGGTGGCTGGTGGGTGATCGGTAGAGACAGACAAGGGGAGAGAGAAAAAGGAGCAGATAGTCAGGTGAGGGGGGGAAGGGAGGATGGAGGTAGAGACTGTGGCTGGAAGGTGATAAGTGGAGATGCAAGAGCAGCAGATGCTGGAATCGCATAAGGAAGGAGGTTATTAGAGGAGCCAGATAAGGGAGGGATGATGGACATATGGAACCAGTTGGGGGAGGGGATAGTAGGTTAAGTGTGTGTGTGTGTGATAAGCAGATGGAACCAGGTAGGGGAATGAAACTGGGTGATGTGGTGGGAGCAAGGTGGTGTTATGGGGTCGGGTTGGGGGGAGGGGGGAGAGAACCTGGGTGGATAGAAAGAGATAGAAAGGAACATGAGGGGGTGTAGGTTATTTTGAATTTCTGAATTGGGAAATTCAGTGTTCATACCATTGGGCTGGGGACTATCCAGACGAAGTATGACATGTTGTTCTTCGCGATAGGTGTCATTCTTTGGAATTTCATGGATGTGCTGCAAAGTGATCTGGGGAATAAGTGTTCAAACCCAACACCACTGTGAGGAGAGGACCTGAACACCAAGTTCAAAAGTAGACGTCCCTTTTGAAGCAATCCACCTTTTGAAATACTGGGCTTGTGCTGCAATTTTCATTGACGAGCTGGGTGCAGCCAACGCAAGGGCTCGGTGGGGAAGGACTACAGTTTAGTGTTCTTCTGCCGCTGGAGATGTTGGGGCGGGGTGAGGCGAGGAAGCCCCTGAAATATTGTAAATATGGCACTAGGGTCTCACCCCAGGGAGCCAAATGAATTACATTGGTGCTGTGGGCTTAAAAAGGTAACACTAATGACTGATCTGTATAGGAATGTAAAGGGTTTGCACTGTTTATTGTTGTATATATTTTGTTTTTTAAGATGAATAAAGTTTATTTTGTAATTAAAAAAAACTTTCATTTACAAACAGACTCCAAGGATCTGAAGCAGCAGCATGCATTTGATTTGTGCTTTTCCATACAGTTTGGAGTTGCATCATCCCTCTGACATCATTTTATTTTGCAGTCATATCATATTTATCCCACTGCTTAATTAAATAATGAACATGATTTTTGAAGATAGCTCATGTGGGTAATCTATGGTTTCGCCCAGATAAGTTAGTTTGACAATTCCACGTTGTACAAGGTAGTGTATTAGAATTTCCATGCAGTTATGCTGTTTATTTTTGGCATAAGTTGATTCTAATTGGTGCACAAGATTGTGAGAGTTTTTACTGCAAAATGCACTCTGTCCAACCCTAGTTTCCTTGACCTTTTCAGCCAGTTGTTAAAATCTCTTGAAGAGGCAGCTGCCAGCCAAAGAACTGATTGTGCCCTGATGTACTATACCACTGATGTAAATTGCTCCCATATGTGGGACAATGAGGAAGCTCTGAGAAATGAAGTGGATGTTTTGGATGCAAGGACATGCAGGAACATGGCAGGTGTGGAATACAGTGACCAGTTCCTTAACTAAAGGATAAATGCCTTTAAGTTATTGAAAGTACAAATTTTAAAATGAATTTAGCTATTCATGCATTAAAATGCTTTTGAATAGTTGTATAATCAAATGTAAATAAATTAAGAGTAGATAACAGAAAATTTAAAAACCTGTTTTTTTATATAACTCTGCCCATACTGTGGTTTATGGGATATTTTGCAATCGGTGACATAATGAATGAAAACTCAACTTTCCAAAATGAGTTTTATCTAGGATGAAATTTATGCAAGGATTGCTTACTGCCCAAATAGAAACTCAATCCTGTGTTATCAGCATTTCTCATCATGGAAATGTTGCTGTTTATTGCATTGTTTTTGACCTTTTGCAGTTCACATTTCAATTTGAACAGTAATATTTGATGCTTATAGCTTCTGATAGATCAACAATCACAAATGTTTCTATTTCCACAGATACTGCTTGACTTTCGAGTATTTCCAGCATTTTCTGCTCTTTCAGATTGCCAGCTTCTGCAGTTTCTTTTCAATAATTTTTTTTGCTGCTGTTGTAGAGATTATGGCATTAAAATGTGAAATCAGGAGCAAGGTTGTTAACACGCAATGGTAGGTATATTATTTCCCCTACTATTGTTTCTTGCTTCCATAGTATTAGTAGGAAAATAGTTTTATAGGAATTCTGTGTTTAGGATTGTTGGCACTTGTAAAGGTCAAATAGGAATTCTGTAATAAGTTTTTGTGTTTTGTGTAAGTAAAGTCAAGTTGTTAACTCTTCTAGAGTCATACTAAGGAAGAGTTGACAAGTACTTAGGAAATTATTTTAATTCTGCTTTCCAATAATCAAAGTCAGATAACTCGTACAGAAAGTTCACTATATACAAATTATTGATGATTTATAACTTTAGTTTGCACAGGATCCTTGCGTTAATAAAACACACTAACTTAGTTCAGCAAGAATAAATTCAAACTTAAATTTCAGACACAGTATTCATAGTTTCCAAATGTTTTCATATGTTGTACCTTGTCATCGGGAAATTCCAAATACTACTACGTAGTTGCAGTGATGGAGGGAAACCCAGGTGTCTGGAAGACTAGCAGCTCCACTGCAGAAGTTGCCAGTATTGATTGTAGAGTGAGAACTTGGACATCTATCAGGTGAACAAAATTGTTGTGAATTTAAGAGCAACCATGACTAAATATAGTTGTCTGTTTCTGAAGTCAAATCTCTCTAGCTATGATGGGCAGTTCTGAAGGAAGCTGCTAGTATTCGGCAATCAATGCTGAATTAATTCTCAGGCACAAATGGTCCCGCAGAAAGTCCAGGACTTGGCAAGCAATTAATGCAGCAGAGTCTATAATTGTGCTTCATTGCCAGAGTCCAGTGGTGGGTTAGATCTTGCTGGAATTAACCAGCATTACCCTGGGTGATCTGATTCCACACCAGATTTGACCTGGGGTAGGATCAGAGGTCCAGTACATTTGTGTGGTGTCTTGGCCTGTGAATTAGGCAAATTCATAGGATGGATTTTGTTGGACTCTGCCCACTGCCCAGAATTGCTGGGCAGTGCCCATCATCAACACCAATGTAGTCTCTCTGCAGTGGTCTACCTGTTGGCCCTTGAATGTATCATTGATTGTAATTAGGCCACAGAACTGCAGAGGCCTTTGGCTCGGAATAATCTGACAGGGTTGGACAGTACAAAGCCAGGGGCAATGTTTTCTAAGATTATGATATGAATATTTAATCCACTACATTTTAAATGAAACAAATAATTATACTGATGCAAGACAACTAAAAAATAATTTCCTCATTCCACATGCTGACGTGTCGTTGAAATGACTGGTGTCTTTAATGCTATATTGACATGGTCAGTGTGCGGTCTGTCTTGTGACTTTGTAGAGGTTGATGATGTCGTAGTTCTGGATTGAAAGCAGTCAGCACAACTCCAGGACTTTGGCTTTGCCAGAATATCCCTTCAGAGCCATGAAGGTTGAACTTAAATGGAATGACAAATTATTTCAAAGTATGTTCAATATTCAGTGTTTAAATACCTCTGCACAGCAGGCATTCAGTTTGTTAAACTGAATAACAGCTTTGGCACTAAGCAAAGCTCCAGCTTGGCTTTGTCAGGGCACATTGGGAGCTAACCCTGTGGGCTCTTGCAGCCTGATTCTTGTGTGTTGGAGGATCAGGGAAATAACTCTGGGCAGCCGAGGGCCATAGGTGATAATTCTGAGCAGTTCCAGGAGGATCCAATCCATAAACACATCAACCATTTCCACTCTCCAATTTGCTATTTAAAGAGGTGGCAAAAGGGAATTGACAAGGTTCTCTCCAAATAGTTGCAATTATCTAACACTGCAAAATGAATTGAATATTTCTGATGCCTCAGGACACACCTTTTGTTGGGACAGGTAATGAATCTTGTTCTGAAGAGAGATATTAAGGCTGAGAGGATATAAGGAGTTCCAGAGTTTTAGGGCTTTGGTTGCCAATGGTAGAACACTTGTATTCTGGCTTAATATAGAAAATTGTGCAGGTATCTGGGAGGGGGGATTGGTGAATTGCAGGAGCTGTGAGAAGGAAAGGTGTGAAGGATTTTGGGTTGGAAATTGAGAGGAAAGAGGTGGAGTTAGTCAGTGTAGGCCTGTAAGCATGAATGGGTCAAGACAACATGAACAGCAGAGTTTTTCACAACAAAGTTTATAGAGAAAGATGGGAGCCATCCAGGAGCGTGTTGAAGCGACCAGGTATAGAGATAAAACATTGAGGTTTGAGCACTGGGAACTGAGGAAGGATGGAAATGGGCTGTTGTGGTAATGGCACACATGTAGTCCAACATTTGCTTGGACAAATGATATGAAGGTTGCGATAGTTTGGTTTCTGGCAGTGGTTGGTAGTAAGGCCAAGGACATGATCTCTTGAGCAAAAGAATTAGAAGCAGGCTTGCGATGAGTTAGTAAGTGGTTGTGGGAGTACAAGTGGATAAAAGGGGTGTGACATTTAGAGCTTTCCAGAGTGCCTTTTGGACTTCAGCTTTTCACTTATTAATTCAGGTGAAGAAAAAAAATATTCTGAATACTGGTGGTGGCTTCAAATAGGACTGCA